>NW_005842822.1:625881-641513 GCF_000455745.1 Alligator sinensis | reverse complement strand
GTCTCCATATAGGCTTGCAAACCTAGTGAGGAGGGCTTTAAACTTGTTTTACTGGAGGATGGAGACAAAAGCCTAGATGTAAACAAAGATCCTGGGGATCTGAGTAAAAACTTAGTAAAGTAAAGCAATAATAGAAACCTTAGCAATGTTTTCAGCGGGAAGATAGGACAGGACAGTCCGAAATGTTTATCTGCTAATGTGAGAAGTATGGGAAGCAAACAGGAAGAATTGGAGGTCCTAATACAAGCAGAGAATTACGACATATCTGGGATTATGGAGATGTGGTGGAATAGTTCACTGCCATGGATGGGTATAGCTTGTTCAGGAAGTACAGGCAGGGGAAAAAGGAGGAGGTATAAAGGCAATGTATATGTGCGTGAAGTGCAGTATGAGGTGAAAGGGAGGCCTGTTAAAAGCTTCTGGGTAAAGATCAGAGTGGAGAGTAGCAGGGGAAATGTCAAGGTAGGAGTTCAAACCAGACCTCCAAACCAGGAGGCAGATTAGCCCTTCTTTAAACAATTGATGGACGCTTTCAAACCACAAGATTTGATTCTCATGGGGGACTTTAATTACTGGGACATTTGGTGGGAAGAAACACAGCCATGCATGAGCGGTCCAGCAAATTCTTGGAGTGTGTTGGGGATAACTTTGTTTGATACAGATGGTAGAGGGGCCAGCTAGGGAGGAGCACTTTTTGCCTTACTGCTCACAAACAGGGAGGAATTGGTTGAGAATGTGAGGGTAGAAGGTAACCTGGGGGACAGTGACCATGAAATATTAGAGATCAAGGGGAGGAAAGGAAGAGAGCAGCAGAATAAGGACACTAGACTTCAGAGAAGCAGTCTTTAGCAAACTTGGGGAATTGGTAGGCAGAATCCCCTGGGAAGCAAGTTGGGGGGGAAGAGGAGGGAGAGTCAGGAGAACTAGCTGTACTTTAAGGAGGCCCTTTTAAGGGTGCAGGAGTGAGCTATCCTGATGCAATGGAGGAATGGGAAGTGCAATAGGAGACCAACCTGGCTAGACAGCAAACTCTACAATGAGCTGAAACTCAAAAATGAATCCTATAAAAAGTAGAAACTTGGGTATAGTACTAGGGAAAAGTATAAGAGTATTACATAGGTACAATGAGAGAAAGTTAGGAAGGCCAAGGGACAACCTGAAATGCAGCTGGCAAGGGACATAAAAAGCAATAAAAATACAAATATGTCAAAAGTAAGAGGAAGACCAGAGAAACCATAGGTGTCTTATGAAGGCAATCTAGTCATGCGTGATGCAGAGAAGCTGAAGTATTTAATACCATTTTTGTTTCAGTCTTCACAAATTGGGGCAGCTACCAGACGATGAGCGCAGTTGGCAGCAAAAGCGGGGAAGAAGACAAGGAGCCTAGAGTAGTAGAGGAACAGGTTAGGAGTTGCTTAGAGAAGCTAGATGCTTTCAAGTCGGCAGGGCCAAATGGGATGCAGTCTAGGGGTGTGTCCCCATGAGCGTGCACGTGTGGTTTGTGGCACCTCAAAGCTGTTTGGGGCACCACAAACACCCAGCACATGTACACCTGTATGCTGTGCTGGTAATTAGTGCTAAAAAAGCAGCATACTGCACATAGCAGCAGTGTGTACTGCCAGGCTCTGAGCAGCCAGCTCAGTGCCACTGCTGCCCCAGGAGGCTCCCAGGAACCCAGGTAAGGCTGCTGGGGCCTGCACAGGGTCCCTTTGCTCCATGAGAGTGCTCAAGTATTAGAATAGTCTACCTAGGGAAACTGTGGAACCTCCATCCCTGGAGGTTTTCAAGAGCAGGTTGGACAGACACCAACCCAGACCCGGGCTGGGATGGTATAGTAAGGAATGATCCTGCCTTCAGCAGAGGGCTGGACTAGCGGACCCCACAAGGTCCCCTTTCATTCCTACTTTCCTATGATCATTTTGCATTCAAGTCACACTCACTCCATTCTATACACTGCTTTATGCATATTCTTTCACAACATCTGATAAAGTAAGTACCAGCTCAAGAAAGCTTATGGTATATATATATCTAATTAATTTGCTTGACTTCAGACTAACATAGCTACCTACATCTCTCTGCTTATGAGTCAGTAAGCAATCATGCTGTGGTAGAGATGTCTTCTGTCATAGGCTAAGTACAGATATTCAAAAAGCCTGAGGTGGAATCAATCTAAGTTACACTGTTTTCTGTAAGAGGCATAGTCTAGATTGGTAGGGAACAGAACACATGCTTGCTTGCCCTTTGGTCAGGGGCAAATCTTGGACTGGGTTCTACCACTTTTAAACCAGTCTATTTATGCTGAACTTCTGTTCTGTTATGGGTATAGACCAGTTTCCACTTATACCAGTAAAAATATGATGCCACCTGGTCATAAGGACTCTGACACCTTCACAGCCAGGTCTGTTTACCTGCTGCTGCTTTTAACCAACATCTGAAAAATGTCCTTTTCCAAATTAGTAGTAGTAGTGTTGGCTTATATTTGCTTGTATGTCTTTGTCTTGGGAGAGCCTGAGCTAATATGTTGCTGTTGTTGTTGTTGTTGCATCTCTGGGGTGTATGCTACAGAAATCTGAGCATTCGGCAATGGTGGCACTGACATTTGAGATTGCAAAACAAGTGGACGTAGATCGTCGTTGTCCACTTCTATTATTGGGCTCCCCTCTCGGTCATGGCCAGGAATACGCAGCCTTTTCTTGTGCTTGGAATAAGCCTTTAGTGAAGCTACACCTTTGCAAATCCCCAGTGTTAACAGGTTAACTTGCTTTCTGCACCAGTTCTAGCTCCAGGGAGGCATGAACTACACTGGTTTACGAAGTCTTTGCCTGTCTATAGGGGGAGGCAGAACCAGGACAGTTACAGAAAGGGGCTAGAATCCCTAGTGTAGAGGTACATACAGTTAAATTTAAGTTGCTTCTTCCAGTCACAGTTCCATTCATTCCCTGATCCTGCACGCACATGGCAAGCAAAGTGCTATAAAAATGTCAGTTCACCTGATGTGCACATAAACCGATCCAATCAATAGGACTTTAAAACCATCGTAAGGAATGTCAGTTGAGCTGAGGATTTTTTGCAAAGCATTGTGAAAAGTGCCAAACCTCGTATTGCATCAGATTCAATGCACGTGTTCCATGGGATTAGGCTCTGTGTTGCAGAACTGGATTACATTTAATTGTGGGACAGTTTGTTAGGGGAAAAAAACAAACGAATAGTGCATGTAAAATGCATGTAAGTGCTACGGAGAGAAGTCTCATTGCTTTGCTTGCTTAGGCTGACAAGGTTCTTTGGGTGAATCTGATATCTTTTATTAGACCAACCTGTGTCCTTAGACCAACACAGCTACAACTTACACCCTTGCTTGCTTAGGTGCTCTTTTTAATGCTGAACAGTTTCCCCAAGTCTTTTTAAATGTGTATGTGCAAGATTTTGCCTTCTCCATTTCTGGGGTTACTAAGAGGTGCATTGGCATATAATGAATAAGTATGAGGAAAAAGAGATAGCTGACTTGTGGTGCTGGGTTTTGTCCATAGAGTTGTGTCTGCTCAGAGCAGGTTTGCTGTGTGGATGATGGATGGAGGATATGATTTGCTACTGTCTAGAGACTCCACCTCTCCTTATTCAGGAGATAAAGGACTCCTTATTCATAGAACTGAGTCAGCAGGAGCAAGCACAAGGCAGTGTCCTCCATGCTGTACCACTCATTTCTCTGGGCCTACCCTGGAATGATGAGAGTCAGAAGTGCTATTTGGTTCTTGGTCCCATTTAATCTCTGCCCTCCCCCCCATCCGGCACCCACAACAATGACAATAAAGAGAATCTGTCAACCTGGGGAGTCAGCTGATGTTAGGTGTGATGGCAGGGGTTTTGTGATGGGGAGAGTTGCCTGTAGAACTCAATATAAGAACACAAGCCAGATCCCCAGGTAGTGTGGAATGGCAGGAAATCCCTAGTCTAGTGAAAATGAACTCTTTAACCTGTGTTACTAAAATAGCAGCATATAGCTATGTAGAAATGGGGGCCTGGATTCTAACTTTGATTCCATTGGTGAAAGTCACAACTAGGCGTGAGACCGGGAGCAGAATCTGGTCCATGGTATTTAGAAATGCATCCTGGCTGAAGCACTTAGTCAAGTGAAGGCACAGGAAGGGCATTGGAACAGATTGTGATTGCTTCCATGATGCATTTAAGGAGGTGTTTATTGTCCTGTACAAGTATCCATAAGGGGCATGTCCTATTCCTTTCTGTAATAACATGAAGTGTTGCAAAGGAGATAAGAACATAAGCATTGCCATTTACTGGGTCAGACCATAGGTCCATCTTGCTCAGTATCCTATATTACACAGACTGGGGGATACTCAATTGGTCTTCTTCTGAAAAGCCCACCTGCACCAGCCCTACACACTTGTACTCCACACAATCCATCATCCTGACCTCATGTCCTGCCCCAGTAACAAGTGGCAGACTGGAGAACAGCCAACTGGTCCGCCTCCAAACAGCCAACCACCAGCTCTACATGCTCATGTTCCACACAGTCCATCATCCCATCCTTGTGTCCTGCCCTGACAACAAATGGCGGGACACTCTAAGCAAGGGCAGGGGCAAGGGTCCCCAGTGGACAAGTCTGTATTTAACCGTGATCCCATGAGCCACCAGGGACCTCTGCTGGTAGCTCCTCCACTGAGCCGTCGGCCTGGGCTTGTATCTGGTGCACTTTACAGACACCCCTGACACCCATCCCTTTTGCCAACGGAAGGAGATCCTGGTGCATGCCTACCTTGAGTGCAGCAGGTTGTAGCCCCTCTTCCACCTCCTCCAGAACCTCCTGCTGAGGTACTGGCTGCACTTCTCCCTGCACAATTTTTGTTATGCATTTACCATCCACAGCCCACCAAGCACCGGGACCTTCTGATCAACCTCCTACTGACTCTGGCCAAGCTGGCTATCAATAAGACCAGGAAGAAGGCTTTGGCTGGGGGGGAACCCAGGCAAGTGTAGAACGGTCTTCTTCCTGTCACTCCTTTGCTTACATCTTTGGGCAGAGTTTTAGTAGTTGGGGTCCACAGGTCACTTGACGAATTCAAGGGGCAATGGGTACTGGCTGGTGTGCTCTGCTTGATGTCCCCTTTTGAATCCCTTGTTATTAAAGTGTAATCTCACTTCTGTGTTTTTTTTGTTGTTGTCCCAGGTAATTAGTTGATGTGTCCCCAGTGGCTTCCCTTCTTAAGGGATGCTAATAGATTTTTCGTGATGGGCCAAAGCCCATGACTCTTGGCACATCAAATAAGCCTGTATCGCACAATGGCAGACAGTGGATGCTGAAAGAGAGAGTGAACTGGGTCTGACCAGGGTTTTTTCCACTGTTCCTCTCACACTTGCAGCCTCCAGCATTTAAAGTCTAGGAAGTCCTGATTCAGAGGCTGTGCCCCTAACTCCCATGTTCAGTAGCTTCTTCCAAGAATTTGTCCAATCCCTTTTTGAATCTAGCTAAACTGTCAGCTTCCGCAGCATCTGGTAGCAATGAGCTCCATGCTTTAATTACATGCTGTGCAAAAAAGAACTTCCTTTTGTTAATTTTAAACTTATTATCAACTAGTTTCATTCTATAATTCCTAGTTCCTATATTCTGAGAGAGAGTAAATAATAAATCCTATTTACTTTCAGTACTTTTAAACCCTTACCATGCTCTCTCTCTAGCAACTCTTTCCTAAACTATAGGCCTAGCCTCTTTAGTCTGTCCTCATATGGAAGCCCCTCCATTTCACTAATCATCTTTGTTGCCCTTCTCTAGACTGCCTCTAGTTCTTCTATATCCTTTCTGAGGTGTGGGGACCAGAACTGGGTACAGTATTCAAGGTGTGGCTGCACCATGGATTTATAAAGGGGCACGATGATACTTTCCATTGTGTTTACAGTTCCTTTCTTAATAATCCCTAACACTTTGTTTGCCTTTTTGACAGCTGCTGAGTACAGAGCTGATGTTTTTAGCAAACTGTCCACAGTGACTCCTAGATCTTTCCTGTGTGATAATAGTTAATGTAGAGCTCATCATCAAATAAGTGTGATTGAAGGGAGAATTCTGATTTGGTAGTACCCCCCTTCAGTCACACTTATTCCACCAGGTGGGGGCCCAGAAGGGATCATATTCAGAGTGTTTATTTTAGCTGTTATCACAGAACAGGGAAAGTGAATAAATCATGTATTACAGTATTAATAGCTATTGTGTTCCAGTGGCCTACTGCAAGGTGATAGCAACTAAAATAAACTTCTTACAAGTGGGCTGCAGAAGAAAACTGCTGCATTCAAGAGGAAAAACATCATTTCATTAGCTGATCTCCAGCAGCTAACCACATAAGTAAGTTTGAAACAACCTGCACTGTCAAAATTTATAGTAGCAGCATCACCAAAAGCCATCAAAAGATTAGGCAAACCGTAAAATCACGTGGTTATTCACCTAAAGGTATTCTTGCTTTGTATAAAACTAACTGTTGGAGCAGACAATGCAATTTCTGGAGCTGTTACCAGAAATGGTTGCAGCCTTTTGGTTTTGCCATAAACAAACAGCAGTAATAGCTCTCCAGAGAATTGCTGCAGCTCCTTCGAGTTAAATGCCCCTCTCTGAATGGGTAATACTGGTCTTTTCAGATGTCTAACTATTCTAATTTCCAAATCAGAACACACCTTCACTAACCCAGGAACCTCTCATTGCAGCTTTGGTTGCAGTTGCACCCTGCTCATTTGGTAGTTGGAGCTGAATGATTGCTGACAGAAGGGTATGGTGGAGAGGCTGAGAGTTGTCATTTTCTTGGATGTTGAGTAGGATCATGGGCAAGACAGTTTAGGACAATTGTTCTCAACCTTTTTAAATTCAAGGCGCCCCTCAATAGACTTGTGGCACCTCTCAGGAAATACCAGCTTTTAGTTTTCACTCATTTTTTTGAGTACAGAAAAGAAAGAGCAAGTCTTCTGTTGCAGAGACCTCAGAAAGACCACAACAAGTCAGTATGTTTTTAACGCTATGAATTCCTGTTTGAAAGCTCTGGATTTATTATGTGATCATGTTTGCACCCATAACAGTGCTAATATCCCAGGGTGCCCTGTGGCAGCCTTGAAAGGATCTCAAGGCATCCCAAGGCAATAGAGTAACTATGGTGGGGTTAGGAGGGCCCCCGCACTGGGTGCTGACTATGAGGAAGTGTCAGGATACCCCCCTTCAGGAGTCTTCGCTGGGGCACACCCATCCCTTTTGCCAACGGAAGGAGATCCTGGTGCATGCCTACCTTGAGTGCAGCAGGTTGTAGCCCCTCTTCCACCTCCTCCAGAACCTCCTGCTGAGGTACTGGCTGCACTTCTCCCTGCACAATTTTTGTTATGCATTTACCATCCACAGCCCACCAAGCACCGGGACCTTCTGATCAACCTCCTACTGACTCTGGCCAAGCTGGCTATCAATAAGACCAGGAAGAAGGCTTTGGCTGGGGGGGAACCCAGGCAAGTGTAGAACGGTCTTCTTCCTGTCACTCCTTTGCTTACATCTTTGGGCAGAGTTTTAGTAGTTGGGGTCCACAGGTCACTTGACGAATTCAAGGGGCAATGGGTACTGGCTGGTGTGCTCTGCTTGATGTCCCCTTTTGAATCCCTTGTTATTAAAGTGTAATCTCACTTCTGTGTTTTTTTTGTTGTTGTCCCAGGTAATTAGTTGATGTGTCCCCAGTGGCTTCCCTTCTTAAGGGATGCTAATAGATTTTTCGTGATGGGCCAAAGCCCATGACTCTTGGCACATCAAATAAGCCTGTATCGCACAATGGCAGACAGTGGATGCTGAAAGAGAGAGTGAACTGGGTCTGACCAGGGTTTTTTCCACTGTTCCTCTCACACTTGCAGCCTCCAGCATTTAAAGTCTAGGAAGTCCTGATTCAGAGGCTGTGCCCCTAACTCCCATGTTCAGTAGCTTCTTCCAAGAATTTGTCCAATCCCTTTTTGAATCTAGCTAAACTGTCAGCTTCCGCAGCATCTGGTAGCAATGAGCTCCATGCTTTAATTACATGCTGTGCAAAAAAGAACTTCCTTTTGTTAATTTTAAACTTATTATCAACTAGTTTCATTCTATAATTCCTAGTTCCTATATTCTGAGAGAGAGTAAATAATAAATCCTATTTACTTTCAGTACTTTTAAACCCTTACCATGCTCTCTCTCTAGCAACTCTTTCCTAAACTATAGGCCTAGCCTCTTTAGTCTGTCCTCATATGGAAGCCCCTCCATTTCACTAATCATCTTTGTTGCCCTTCTCTAGACTGCCTCTAGTTCTTCTATATCCTTTCTGAGGTGTGGGGACCAGAACTGGGTACAGTATTCAAGGTGTGGCTGCACCATGGATTTATAAAGGGGCACGATGATACTTTCCATTGTGTTTACAGTTCCTTTCTTAATAATCCCTAACACTTTGTTTGCCTTTTTGACAGCTGCTGAGTACAGAGCTGATGTTTTTAGCAAACTGTCCACAGTGACTCCTAGATCTTTCCTGTGTGATAATAGTTAATGTAGAGCTCATCATCAAATAAGTGTGATTGAAGGGAGAATTCTGATTTGGTAGTACCCCCCTTCAGTCACACTTATTCCACCAGGTGGGGGCCCAGAAGGGATCATATTCAGAGTGTTTATTTTAGCTGTTATCACAGAACAGGGAAAGTGAATAAATCATGTATTACAGTATTAATAGCTATTGTGTTCCAGTGGCCTACTGCAAGGTGATAGCAACTAAAATAAACTTCTTACAAGTGGGCTGCAGAAGAAAACTGCTGCATTCAAGAGGAAAAACATCATTTCATTAGCTGATCTCCAGCAGCTAACCACATAAGTAAGTTTGAAACAACCTGCACTGTCAAAATTTATAGTAGCAGCATCACCAAAAGCCATCAAAAGATTAGGCAAACCGTAAAATCACGTGGTTATTCACCTAAAGGTATTCTTGCTTTGTATAAAACTAACTGTTGGAGCAGACAATGCAATTTCTGGAGCTGTTACCAGAAATGGTTGCAGCCTTTTGGTTTTGCCATAAACAAACAGCAGTAATAGCTCTCCAGAGAATTGCTGCAGCTCCTTCGAGTTAAATGCCCCTCTCTGAATGGGTAATACTGGTCTTTTCAGATGTCTAACTATTCTAATTTCCAAATCAGAACACACCTTCACTAACCCAGGAACCTCTCATTGCAGCTTTGGTTGCAGTTGCACCCTGCTCATTTGGTAGTTGGAGCTGAATGATTGCTGACAGAAGGGCATGGGGGAGAGGTTGAGGGTTGTCATTTTCTTGGATGTTGAGTAGGATCATGGGCAAGACAGTTTAGGACAATTGTTCTCAACCTTTTTAAATTCAAGGCGCCCCTCAATAGACTTGTGGCACCTCTCAGGAAATACCAGCTTTTAGTTTTCACTCATTTTTTTGAGTACAGAAAAGAAAGAGCAAGTCTTCTGTTGCAGAGACCTCAGAAAGACCACAACAAGTCAGTATGTTTTTAACGCTATGAATTCCTGTTTGAAAGCTCTGGATTTATTATGTGATCATGTTTGCACCCATAACAGTGCTAATATCCCAGGGTGCCCTGTGGCAGCCTTGAAAGGATCTCAAGGCATCCCAAGGCAATAGAGTAACTATGGTGGGGTTAGGAGGGCCCCCGCACTGGGTGCTGACTATGAGGAAGTGTCAGGATACCCCCCTTCAGGAGTCTTCGCTGGGGCAGAAGAAGCTATGTCCTGCCCCTGCCCAGCCAGAGAAGCTGGGCACTGCAGCACATCACCACACCTAGCAGTATATCTGGGGGCGGGAGGTGAGTGGGGTAAACAGAAGGGAGCTCCCCCCAGCCCCCAGAGCCTTTACAAAAGCAAGCTTAGCCCTTCTTCCAATAGGTATGCATGGGGGCAGGGAGGAAGTGAACAGTGCCCCAGGATCTACTGTGAAGAAGCCTGGCCATTGGACCTGACACCACTGATACTGAGTAGAGGTAGCAACAGCCCAGGCAGGTAAAACTTCCCTTCCTGTCATCTATTCTGCTTCACCTGCCCTTCCTCCCCTATCCACTGTGCCCTCACCTCCTCTGCCCCAGGTGCTCAGTGAGCTCACTGCCCCATGGTGCCACAGCACCCTGGTTGAGAATCACTGGGCTAGGAAATGAGGACAATACTGTTGGTGGTGAAGAGTGAAGTTGTCTCTGAGGACAACCATTTTAGCTGCCTCAGCACGCCTGGAAGTTTTGTGCATTTGTTTGGCTTTTTTAAATGATCTGCGTTATTAGATGGTTTAGTGGCTAGTGGTAGCAATGGACCTTTAATCACAATGTTTCCTATTCAAATCTGGCCCAGCTCAGTAGCAATTGACACCTTTAGCATCCGGTGGCTACTGGGTAGCCTATGTGACATCAGTTTGGTGATCTCAGGCAAGCTGCCAGTGAATAACTTCTGATATCATAAGTACCTCCCCTTTTGGCGGCTTCAGCAGAGAAGCTAAGGACTGCAGAAGAAAACTGTCCTTTGGCTCAGAAGCAGTCCTTGTAAGTTGAGGCAAATTAGTAGGAAGAAGCTTGTGCTGGAGCTGGTAGGGCTGCACTTGTTAGACTGAATAAGGGCTTCATTTTCCAGGGCCATCAGTTCAGTAGCTTGGCTGAGCAGTAATTTCTCACACTAAGATAAGCTCATCCTAAGCATAATATCTTCACCATGAGCCTGCAGAAAAGTGGTCCTTTTGCAACATGCAGTTTATAGTTTTGTCATTAAGTGACCTGAATTTGAATGCACTGCATTCAAAAGATTGACTACATCTACCCCAGCCTTGTAGTTGGTCCAATAAAAGCTATCACCCACAAAAATCCTTGCTGCAGCACGGTCACTGATAGAAAGATATAAATGATTGTATCCGGGACACAGCAGCGCACCAGCAGGATCTTTTCCTTTCTGTCTCATTTGATTGTTTCCCTTGAATTCAGCACAGGTACTCTAGTAAGCTGCTTTCTGTGGCCAGATCAGGTGAAAATTGTCACTTCTGTCTGTGCCCTAGATGGCCAATCTCTGTATGCATTGTGTGTTAGGGTGGGGAGGGGCGGGGGAAATGAGGCAAGCGCTATGTCAACAGAGATGTGATAGACAACACAATGCGGGTAGAGAAAGTGACAACACTGGGATGATATTGAAATGGTTAGAAAGAAATACCAGAAAGCAAAATGGCCAGTTAACTCATGGAAATATGGAAAGTTTCCAATTAAATGAAGAGAAACAACTGATAACTATGCAGCAATATGAACATTGTGTTTATGTAAGGCAGTGGCAAGAATAAAGTATTTCTATGACTGGTGGGAAAAGTGACAATGACAGGGCTTTACTCTCAGTGCAGCCAAGAATTTAAGCATGTGTTTATTTTTAAACATATGAATGGCCCCAGTGCCTTCAATCCAGAAAGGTAGATCTTGGCCAGATCTGAGTTTATATTTAAGCTTTTACCAGAATGGACCCTGTCATTATACAAAGGCTCCTTGAACTGCTGTTTTAAAATTAAGTCAGGTGTTTTATTTGAACTGAGCTTCTGAATTCCAATTCAGTGCCTGGAAAGAGATCTCAGAGTGATTGCAGACAGCCCTCTAAAAGTATTGGCTTCATGTGCAGCAGTGGTCAAAAAGGCAAATAATATATGTTAGGAATCATTAGGAAAGGATCTAAAAACAAACAGAAAACATCATATAAATCCACAGTGTACCCACATCTTGAATGCTCTGCAGTTTAGTCAACTCATCTCAAAGAACTAGAAAAGGTAAAAAGAAGTACAGCAAAGCTGATCAGGAATATGGAACAGCTTTCATACAAGACAACACTAGAAGGGCTGAGACTTTTCAACCTGGAAAAGAGACAGCTCAGGGAGATATAATGCAGGTCTATAAAATCATGACTCAGGCAGAAAAGGTGAATAGGGAGCTAATAATGGAAGGACTAGGGGCACTTCATGACATTATCAGGCAGCAGATTTAAAATAAACAAAAAGAAGTGCTCTTTTACAACATGCATAGTTAACATGTGGAACTCATTATCACAGCACACTGTAGTGGCCAACAGTATAACCAAATTCAATAAGGGATTAGACACATTTATGGAGGACAGGTCCATCAGGACTTATTAAACATAAAAGTCAGGGAAGTAACTTCAGCGCATCCCTAAGCCTATTATGCTGGTTACTGGAGGGTATGACAGTATCACTCTGCTCATGCCCTGTGTCTTGTAGTTTTCCTCCAAAACATCTGCTACTTGCCACTGGTGAGGACAGGGTACTGGGCTAGATAGATTTTGCTCTGACTCAACATGGCAGTTCTTATGTTCCTATGCTTTACACATCACAGGGTGCATCTACACAAGACGCTTTACTGTGCAGCAGTGTAGTTTACTATGAAGTAAACGTGTGCATCTACACATGCACATGTTTACTGCACAGTAAACTTCACTAATCATGAATAAATTTGATACCTGCACATGCATGTAGCAAATTTACTTGTGATTACTTACTGTGCAGCAGTGCTCACGTAGAGGCCTGACTGGGAGCAAATCTGCTCCCAGTCAACTGGCTACCAGGGAGCGGAAGATTGCTCCTTGCCTCTGGGAGCTGCCTGCTGCCAGGGCGGCCTTCTCCACCAGAACCCAAGCAGCAAGGAGCTCCAAGCCCCCTATTCCGAGATCGTGAGTGGGGAGCAGGGGCTGGGAGATCCTTACCTCCCAGACCCTGCTTCACCTCAGGGAGCAGGGGGCTGGGAGATCCTATCTCCCAGCGCCAGCTCCGTGACTGCAGGACCTATGCTGGGAGCTCCCTGTTGGTTCGGGCTAGGGAGCTTGTTTCCTGCTCAGCTCTGCAATTGTGGGGCTGAGTGGGGAACAGGATCTCCAGCCCCCACCCTGCAGTCACAGAGCAGGGGCTGGCAACTGTCCCAGCCAGAGGCAGGTCCCAGCCATGTGCCCTGATTAGGTGACTGAGGCACAGAGCTTGGAAAGAACTGCAGTGGTGAGCATGGGTGACTGGTGCCTCTTGAGTCGGGGTGGGGCACGTGCCCCCCTTGACACCAGTCAGTGATCACACTGACAATCACACTGACCTGAGACGGCCGATCTCACTGACCAGGGTGGAGGGTGCCCCGCAGCCAATCTCACTCACCAAAAAGCAGCATGGCCACTTTTGCTGGTGGCCCCACTCCCCAGCTGGTGTTTACAGCAGGGGACCGGCACTCCCACCTGCCCCTCTGCCCATTGCCTAAACAAGGAGTGCAGCTTCACAGGGGGTGCACCAGCACTCTCAGGGGGTGCACGTGCACCCCCGTGCACCCCCTATGCGTCACCACTGGTGGTGGGGTAGGTCCCAGCCCTGTACCCCAATCTGCCAGTGAGACAGCTAGCAGTGAGCTAGCTGCTAGCTGCCCCACTGGCAGATTGGGGCAGGGGGTTAGGACCTGCCCTTCCCCTGCAGCTCTTTCCAAGTCCCCTGCCCCTTACTGGGGAGCCAGGGCCAGAAGATCCCTGCTGCCAAGGCAGGAGGACATTGTCTCCACCCTGGCAGTAGGCAGCCCCCCAACAGGGTACAGTGATCCAGTCCCAGCCAAGAGATAGCTGTCTCCTGGCCCGGTGTTCCCTGTATGTGCACCCTTGTAGTTTTGCCAGAATGTTTCCCAGGCCAACATGGTTTCCCTTCCATAGCTCTATCTTCTCTGGTGTTTACACTCTTTTGTTAAGTTATTTTCATTAGAACTTTCATCTGATGTCCCAGTCTGTCATTAATACTTGATTTACTCTTTTTTCATTTCCATTTAAAGGGACCATTTTAAAAAAGTGCTTACTGCATTAGGGGCTAAAATTGTGCTCGTCAGAGCCCACTGGAAGATTCGGTGCAAAGGCACAATGCCTCATGAGCAGCAGTGGTAGGAAAAAATGTATCCCTGGGCCTGGACACATAACATTTATACCAGTGTAATATACCCTTTAAACTGGTGTAAAAAAAAAAGATGATGTAGACACATGACATATGTATATATGTCCTACAATGATGTAACTTACTAGAATCAGTTTAGAGATTCCCTGGAAAAAATCAGGTTTCACCTGTCTGTACCCATCCCATGGTGATCATCATTTCATCTACACTAACAGGCTATTATCAGCTCCCTACTATCTAGTGGCAAGGTGCTATAATAGCACATACTGTAGGAGCTGGTCATTGTCCATTCTGGTGAGCAGTGTGACGTACAGCTGTGTACAAAACCAGTAAAAAGTTATACTAGTGTAAGTTAGTGTATGTCAAGGCCCTTCACACAACATCTTGGAGTTCTCTGCTTGACAAAGAGCTGGAGTAATAAGCTATACCCCTTGAAAGAGACCATATTCTGCCCTGGACAGCTGTTGAGGGGTCGGTGTAAAATGATGTCATGTTCTCACTCTACTTTCTAGAGTACAGGAGCCCACATTACTAACACCGCTCAGCACAGTCAGCTTTTTTTGATGGCAGCCTGAAAGCATATATGGTGACTGAGCTGTCTTTTGATTTTGTGAGTCCAGACTCAAAGCATGGCTGCTGAGTGGTGCAGGGAAGATGGTACTGGTACTGCCTGTGCTGTCAGCCCAGCACCTTTCACCACCTTGTAACACTGAATTCACTTATTCTGAGGCAAAGGGGAAAATGCCTTTCTGAAAGCTTTCCTGAAGTCATACAAGGCAGCTCCACAGAGATCCATGAGTTACATTTCTGCTGATGGAGACAGTTTCAGTCTAGGTGCCTGACAGTTTATTTTTTTAATTGTAACAAATGTAGGCTGATAAACAAAAATAATTACAATTACAATTATTATTGTGGTTGAGCATTTTTCCCCAGTCTTTTAAAATAAGAAATGTCTTTTGGAAGAAGATTTATATCCAGTTTGGTCTAAAAACCCTTTTCCCCCTTACTATTACTAACCACTAAAAAGAGGACCTGATAATGGTATCACATGAATTGTGTCACTGGCGATATACATCAAAATATATTCCAGTTTACAGAAATTATCAACAAGCAGCTGAAGGGTACAAAGCAAAGGAAGGAGGAAAAAATAGCATTTTGTAGTTGTATCAGAAGAAGGGGAATAAACAATTAAACATAGATAGGGAAATAGAGGACTTCCAGGGTGCCTATACAAGTGTTCCAGGATGCCTATACAAGTGCAGTGAGGCTGCTCCGATGCACTGTAATTACAGTGCGTCAGAGAAGACTTGATTGAGTCTGCTAAAGCATGGTAATTACCGCACTCCAGCAGACTCCAGTGTCATGTGTATCAACATCCCTGCACTGAAATACAGTGATAGGGACATTTTAACTAAAACTCATTCAATGAGCTCTAGTTAAAGTGCCCCTGCCATCATTTTTCAATGCAGGGACACTGATACACATGACGTTCTGGGTGCTTTAATTAGAGTGGCTCTCAGAGCTTCTCTAATTAAAGTGCCTGCCCCCCACCCTGCACTCCTGGAGCATAAATGCCCCCAGATACACAATAGACAGTCCAGTCCTGCAAACTCCTATATATGCTGTAATGTCCCAGGCTAAAAGTTAAGCACACATGTAGCGTTTGTAGGATTAGTACCCAGGAGACCCTGT
>NW_005842822.1:606872-625850 GCF_000455745.1 Alligator sinensis | reverse complement strand
AAGTGCAGAAAGAAGCAGAAAAGGTAGAAGGAGAAAAAAGAAACTTCAAGACAGGTGCCAGATTTAAAAGAACAGCTGAAGCTTGGGCACTGAGAAAGAAAGCTAATGGCAGGAGTCTTAGTGTAGACAAGGCTCCTGAAGACACTGAATTATTAGCACCTTGTCATTTAAATCTGTACAATCATATCCAGGACTTTTATCTGCACTTAACCTCTTTATGGTTAGGGGCACTGGCGCTAGTTAGCAAGAGCAGAAATATTTGTCCAGAAAATCTGCTAGTACAGACAAGATTTTAGTACCAAGTCACTTGTGAGAATGGTGCTCAAACTGCAGCAGAGGTAGCATGCTACTACCTACTGCCAGGGATCACTGAACTCCCATGAAATTAATGTTGCGGCACTTCCTCCTCCTCTGACACAGTGCTAGGGAGACAAACTGAAATCCAGGGCTTCCAATCAGCACTGCTTCCAGCAAATCCCAGACACAGGCAGAGACATGGGCCTCCACCCATTTCGTAAGGAGGAGGTGGATTCAAATAGGTCAGAAAGAGGAATTTCTCTGGCAGTGATACGCAGCCACAAGGGCAAGAACTGGAATTTACTTAGCAGCGTGCAAGTGTGCATGTGTGTGTGTGTATGTAAAGCAAGCAATGGAGTTCAGGCTAATACAAAGCACAGCTCATTCTCGCCTGTGATTGACTGTAGCAGTCAGTAGGCAGGCTCCTTTTCTCCTCCTCCTTCTTCATGCATTCTCCTCCTCGCATTAGGAAAGGGGCTCTTCAAAATGAGCCAGCAGCAGTGCTTAGAGTAAGGAGCCTCCTCTGTGAGTCCTGCTGCTGTCACTGCTACTGGTTCCACTGCTTCGGCCCATCACCACTACAGCTGCAAGGAGTGAGTCTCAGGGAGGGATATCATGACGCACCCTATTGGTATTAGAATACTTCACCTTCTATTTATAGACACTGCACCGACCGCAGAACACTCTCTGTCTCTCCCTCGCTGGCTCTGCCTCAGCACGGGAGGGAAAAATAGAAATGCTGTAAAGAAAGCAGTTTTCCAAATGGATTTCTGAGCCTCTGCTACCAATTATACAACACAGTTTACCCAAAAGAAATCCCTGAAATGCTCCATCAGGGATGCTTCACTCCCCCGCTTTGTTCCCTTGCTGTCGTTGGTTTTCCTTTTTACAGCTCCATTTCTAGACAGTTTAACGTTCCAGTTCTCAGGCATGAGGGTAAGGTTGTTTGGGTTCTTAACCATGGTGAAATAAAACTGGTGTTACTGACGGTGGTAAGGGGGAATGGAAACCTCTCTGTTTTCAGTTAGGTTTGGTAGATCTTCTGGATGGCTCCTCTTTTTGATTCCGTCCGCCCGTGCTCTATACACATTCAGGTTTCTTGTCCTCCAGTCAAAGATGCTTCCTTTCATCCTGGTCTGTTCTGGTCTCTTATCACATTGACCCCTGAATCTCAGTGAGGTCAGCCTCAGTTGTGAGCTTCTCACCCTCTCTGCCTTCAGATTCCCTCTCAAAGCCCACTTCTGTTACAACACCCATAAGCTAACTGACACTAGTTAGTCTGGGTTATAGATGGAAGTGGACAATACATCAACATTTTATAGTTATTTAATTAGAATGTGTCTATAAAATGTATAGACCAACTAAATCAAAGATATATAGCCTAAGCTTTTGTGAGCCAAACCTTACTTCGTCAGATTCTGTGAAAGGACATGCACAAAGGCTCTGAGCTCAGGCTTGGGATCATGAAAGCTTGGGCTATACATCTCAGATTTAGTCTACAAAGTGCAGATCTACTCTGCTTTCCACCTGAGTTCAGACTAACACAGCTAACCACCAATACAACTTGCAACACGTGTTTATTTCCCCTTTTTTCCAACCAGGTATACATCTCTCTGCTCACACAGATCCCTGCACTCATGCAAAACTCCAGTGAGGAAAATGGGCTTGCTTTTTGATAGGTGAATAAAATATTAAAGCAGAAATGTACAATGTGTATGAAAGAAAAAAAGTGATTAGTATTATCCACCAAAAAGGAGAAGCTAAACAACTTTTAATTACTCAAATGAGGTGAAAAATTGATAATTAAAGGCTTCTGTATTTTTGTTTATCCTCTATATATTTAAGGATAGGATACTGATTTTTAGGATATTCCCTATAATAATCATGTCTGTGTCAGCAGGAGACCCCTCAAATTCTAATAATTGTGAAGGAAGACAGCTGTCTTGTCCTTCTACCCAGATTCAGTCTACTGAAAATTATTTGGCCTTTTTTTGTTATATTTTATTATAGTAGCCATTGGTTTACTTGAAACAATTTATGCATCATAGCGTCTTTGCCCATGCAGAAGTAAGGCAATCTAAAAGACCAACTTTGGTCTGGGATTTATGATGTCTGCAGTTCCAGCCTTTGCTGAGCCACTATCCCACAGCATGACCTTAACTAATCATTGCACTTCACTGAAGCAATATTCTGTAGCACTCTTTGTCCTTCCATTTAGATTATAAAGTCCAAGGACTGTCTTTTGCACTCTGTTTGTACACTGCCTAGTGCAATGATACTCCAGTGGTGGTCAGAACCATTACTCTCTACTTCAGTAAAAATAACTTTTTTTTCACATTTGCCCATTCTGAGAAAAAAAGAGTAAGAATGAATAAATACTACTGTATTTTCTCATACACAACACATGCTGGAATATAATATACAACTTTGTTTTTGAAAGGGAAAATAGGCTTTTCCAGAGCTTATGGCTGCATAGAACAGGGGCACAGCCTAATCATTTGAGCTAGGGACAGACATTCAAAAAGCCTGAGCCTGAATTGATTCAATATTTGCAGGTTAGTTTAACCTGGCTAGGCTCAACTGGTTTGTAACTGTTAAGACATCCCCTCTGGACTGAAGCAATGCAGGCACTAGAGCAGCCCTCACTTCCCTTCTAAGGTGCTGAGCTGAGGGGGGGCATGGCCAGGCCCCAGCAGGGTGCTCTGATTAGGGAGGGGTTCCCTGCCTCACTGTTGATAACAGAGCATTGAATTACACAGCAGAGAGTTACACAGGGAATTATTAGCATTTATCATCCCATCAGCAAAACAACAGGCCCTCTCATTAGTTCAAGCTCTTCTTAAACAACTTTTTCCAAGTCAGGAAGGGAGGGACAATGTCAGCTACCTGTTGATTAGCTCCAAAAAGCCCTAAGCTGACACTGTCCTGTCTGCCTTTATCCTGTCTCCCACAGCATGGACCATAGCCAGCATGTGGTATGCTAGCTAATGCTGAGAGGTGTCTGTGTAAGGCAGGGGGCAAGGGGGAATCCCTGTTTCAGCAGGCAGTGGGCGGGGAGGGAGGCGGGGAGCAGGAGGAAGTCAGGCAGATGCTGCTGTACCTACAGTCTCTGCCAGAGCTGCAGCCAGGGAGCAGAGGGGAGGGGCCAGCCCTGCTGGGCTAGAGCAGAAAATAGAGCCCCAACCAGAGTTGCAAAGCATCTGTGATGCTGGAGGACTCTGATTTAACGTAAACCAGGAAGGGGTCTGGGACAGACATTGCATAAACCAATTTCATAGATTTCATAGACATTAGGGCTGGAAGGGACCTTGGAAGATCATCGAGTCCAGCCCCCTGTCCCAGGGGCAAGAAGTCAGCAGGGATCATAGGATCCCAGCAAGATAAACATCCAAATGTCTCTTGAAGGGATTGAATATAGGTGCTTGAGCCACCTCCAGCGGCAGTCTATTCCAAACCTTGGGGGCTTGGACAGTAAAGAAGCTCTTCCTTATGTCTAGCCTGAAACAGTCATAGAGGAGTTTGTGAACATTCAACCTTGTCATCCCTTGGGGTGCTCTGGTGAACAGACATTCCCCCAGATCCTGGTGAGCACCCCTGATAAACTTATAGGTGGCCATCAGATCGCCCCTGAGCCTGCACTTTTCCAGGCTGAAGAGTCTCATGGCTCTCAGCCTCTCATCATAAAGTCTGTTTTCCTGACCTCTGATCATGTGCGTGGCTCTCCTCTGGACTCTCTCAAGCTTCTCCACATCCTTTTTGAATTGTGGAGCCCAAAACTGGATGCAGTACTCCAGCTGCGGCCTCACCAAGGCCGAGTACAACAGGAGAATGACGTCCTGGGATTTGCTTGAGAAGCATCTATGGATGCAAGTCAGCGTTTTGCTTGCTTTACTAGCCACAGCATCATATTGAAGGCTCATGTTATCCGGCTGACTTGAAGGTATCCAGCCTCCCAAGGTGTTCCTTTACGAGGTCAGCATTGATGGAGGGTAAGGAATCTCCCTCACCCAGGCCTCCCTGTCCTGTAATGGGCAGGGGCGTCTCACGGGACTGGTGAAAAACCAACACAAAGTACCCATTGAGCAAGTTGGCTTTTTCCTGGGCGTTGGTTGTCAGTTGCCCCATCTGGTTTAGCAGGGGTCCAATGTTGCCCTTGCTTTTCGTATGGCTCCCCACATATCTAAAAAAGGACTTTTTATTGTCCTTGATATTTGTAGCTAGCTGGAGTTCCATCGCAGCCTTGGCTTTCCTGATTTGCTCTCTGCAGGTCCGGACCAGAGCAGAGTATTTCTCCTTGGTGGCAGTTCCAGTCCTCCATCCTTTGTAGGTCTTTCTTTTCAGATGCAGGAGGTCCGCCAGTTCCCTGCAGAGCCAAGGAGACTGCTGTGCCCTTTTGCTGACTTTCCTCTGAGAAGGGATAGACTTTGTTTGTGAGGAGCAACCACTCATCCTGAACTCCCCTCCCCTTTGGGTTGTGGCCCTTTAGTGCCTCACTGACAAGCTGCCTGAGCTTGTCAAAGTCAGCTTTCCTGAAGTTGAGGACTTCTGTATTGCTGACTGACTTGCCAGCTTTGCGCGAGATGGTGAAGGTGATCAGCTCATGGTCACTGTCACCCAGCTTCCTTTTGATCATTATGTCACTGATTAGGTCGTCCCCTATTGCCAGAATCAGGTTGAGCAGCGTTTTACCTCTCGTCGGCCTGCAGACTTCCTGCATCAGATAGAACTCATCCACGCACAAGAGAAAGCTTTGTGACTGCTCAGATTTGGCTGAGCGCTCTTCCCATGAGATGTCTGGGTAGTTGAAGTCTCCCATGAAAACCATGCACCAGGAGCGTGCAGCCTCAGCCAATTCCTGGTCAAGCTCTTGATCCTAGGTGGGAGGTCTGTAGTAGACTCTCACTATTGTGTCCCCTGTGCCATGTTCCCCACAGATTTTGACCCAGAGGGTCTCCAGCCCTCCACCCTGAGCACCAATATCGGCTTGCAGCTTTCCTTGACATAGAGAGCTATAGCCGCACCCCTTTTGTCCACTCGATCCCTCCTGTACAGGGTATAGCCGTCTATACCTGTGGTCCAGTCATGAGTGGAGTCCCACCAGGTCTCTGTTATCCCTATGACGTCATAATTATTTGTGTTAAGTAGGCGGACAAGTTCCTCCTGTTTATTCCCCAAGCTCCTAGCATTTGTGTACAGGCAGGCAAGCATCCCTTTGGGGGGCTCTTGCCTTGCCCTGCCTACAGCTCACTCCAGGGCTGAGGCAGGTGTAGGCTCCCTTAAGTGCCTTGGCCTGTTGGCTTTGCAAGGGTTGCTCAGTGGGCCAGCAGTGGCAGTAGTCCCCCCATCCCCTGGGGGACTTAGTTTAAAGCCTGGTGGAGCAGGTCAGCCAGTCTGGCTGAGAAGAGCCTCCTCTACAGCGGAGAGAGGTGCAGGTCATCCCTTCCCAGCAGCTCGCTGCCTCTGTCACCAAAGAGCAGACCGTGGTCAGAGAAGCCAAAGCCTTCCCGATGACACCAGTGCCACAGTCTTTGGTTCACTACCTCAATCCTCCTCTCTCTCCTCAGCCCATAGCCCGAAACTGGGAGGATCGATAAAAACACCACCTGCACCCCCAACCCCTTAAGCCCCACTCCCAAATCCCTGTGGCACTTCATAACCCAGCTGGGGGTGCTCAGGGACCTCCCGGGGGCAGGGAGGGGGGCACAGACCCCGAGGGGACCCTCAGGTTGTGGCATGTGCCCATCCATATTGTGTCACTAGTAGGTCAGCTGTGGCTGGGACTGCCTACCCTAGGGGGCTCACAGGCAGGGCTGCAGGCCCTTCCGCTCACCCTCCTGCACAAACTCCCTCACTAACTCGTGCGCTGGGCCCAGAAGCACTCCTGTTTGAGCGGCCTGTTCGCGAGGCTCCGGTCGCACGGCTCCCTGGGGGAATGGGCGAAGTAGGAGCCGGGGGGGCAGGGTGGTGACCGTCCTCATCTCCACTCACCCGCCTCCCAGCTGACTACGTCCCTCCCACCACAGGCCCCTGCTTACCTGCAGTCAGGCCGGGGCTTGTCGGGGGTTCTGGGGGTCCTGGGGTCTCACCTGGGGGTCCTTGGGCTCATGGGGGCGCAGCGGGCTTTCACCCATGTGTCTCGCTCCAGAGCTGGGACCCTATTGCGGCTTCTGCCATTGAGGCAAATCAGTTAAGTCTGATACTACATTCAGCTAGGTTTAGCTCAAACTGGTTTCAGCCATTTTCAAACTGGTTTATGTGCACTGAACATCTGCTCTGTTACAGGTTTAAAGCAGTTTCTGATCACTTAAACTGGTTTATGTGTCATGTCTGTTCCTAGCCCAACTGATTCACTCTCCCTTTTCTGCTTAAAGTCAAACCCTAGCTGTTGCTGAAGACTGGTCTCCAAGGGTAGAACTATGATTTTGAAAAGGGCTAGAGTCTCCAAGGCTGTGAAATAAGAGGAGAAAAAGACATGGCACAGCTAGCAGGCAGCAAAATTTTCCCAACAAAGTTATCTTGATTAGTGAAATATCCAGATCATTGCATAAGAGAGACCATCATTAACATCCTGCAGAGTGAAAAACAAGGAGCCATTAAGTCAATTGACCTCAGCTGCCATAATAGTAATACAACAGTTGCTGCACTGTGGAGCAAGTATCAAAGCAGGGTGCATCTATCCCAGGTTGAAAATCAGTTTCCCCACTTAATATACATACTCCAATTTTGGGAGGCTGTTTTAAGGGGAAAAGCTATGTATTGTATATGAAAAAATACAGGTATTTTATACAGCAAAGAGCTGCTGTCCAGATATCATTCAGTGTTTGCTACAGAAGCATAATATCAGCAAAAAGATATTATTTCATTAAGTATAGAATTTAAATCTGGAAACATTTCTTAATCTGCTTTCAGAAACCAGGCCCCTTTAGCTTTTCTTACAAGCTTTCCTCTTTACAAACTGGTCATCTTTATTTTTAGACTTCCAAGGGTAAGGTCACCTTATAGACAACTTTCCCAGCCTGTTTTTCTCATCACTGGTCCTGTAAATGTACAGACAAACTGCTATAGCCCAAAAAGAGTTGATTTAGCTTAGCTTGGTGTCTTTCTTATTTAAGCTAGTAAGTTTTCTACTGCACTGTATTCTGTTGTTCTGTCTTTTTGTATATCACTGAGCAACTGATCCTTGCTATAGGTGGTGCAAAAGGAGAACAGTTAAGGAATTTCCCTTCACTGTTATGCAGCTCTTTGAAGGCCTCTCATAATTATGGTGTCTGCGTTCAGGGAGTATAGGGCCTGTGGTTGAGCTGCTCACCAAAAATCTGCCTGAAAGTGGGTGAGAAGGGTAAAGAGAGAGAGAGTAAACATATATGGCTAACTGGCTACATTGAGCCGGATATATTGTAATACTTAAAGAAGTCAGGTAAAATGTAGGGCAGTGTGGCACCTTAAGGTAAAAACAGAGGTTGGGTTTATCCTAGGTCTAATTGTCCAGGCCTTTGACTGATCAAAACAGGGCAAGGGGTAGACAATCATCATCATATCATCATCATCAGTGGCAATCCCTTGCAGTCAAGAAGGTTTGTCTTCCATGATTGGCTTATCTGTGGGTCTGAAAATGGCTGACAAGGCCTATCTGGGATTGACAGACTCTCTTGTAGCTCTGGCCCATGTTTTCATGAGAGGTGGATAGTTCCAGGTTCTTGATTTGGTCTGCAGCACACTGTTTCTGCTGTTTCCACTTTTCTGTCTCCTGTTGTTGTAAAGTTTCAAAGTACTAAGATCCTTGCAGCAGACTTCCTCCATTTGGAGCAGTCCTGGGCAATAATCTCCTACAAATTGATGTTGATGTTGCATTTTTTCAAGTTGGCCTTGAGAAAGTTGTTGAAGTGCTTTCTCTGCCCTCCTCTTAAGTGTATGGCTTGGCTAAGTTAGGAGAATAAAACTTGATTTGGGAATCTGGAATTGGACATCTAGATGACATGGCCAGCCCAGTGAAGTTGGTGTTGGATGATCATTGCCTTGTTGCTCATGGTGTTTACTTGTGAGAAGATGTTAACGTTGGTGCATCTGTCTTCCCACTGGATTTGAAGGATCTTCCACAGGTAGTGTTGATAGTATTTCTCCAGTGGCTTGTGATGTCTTGTGGAGATCTTGTCCACATCTCATCTCCATATAGTAAGGTTGGGATCACAACTGCCTGATAAACTATGAGCTTGGTTTCAGATATGATGTCACAATCTTCGAACACCCATTTCCTCAGGCATCTGAAAGCTGCACTTGCACATCTGCGGCAATGTTGGATTTCTTCATCAATGTCAGCCTTCTGCTAGCAATGACTTCCCAGGTATAGGAAACACTCAATGTTTTCCAGAGTCTCACCATGAATCTGAATTACCAGAGCTGGGGACTGCACGTTAAGAGCTTGTTGATGGAAGACCTTAGTTTTTTTTAATGTTAAGCATCAGTCCTATTTTTCTTGTATGCCTCAGTAAAGATGCCAACAATTCTGTGAAGGTCTGCTTCTGAGTGAACACAGACTACAGAATCACCAGCATACTGGACCTCGATGATTGAGACCAGGGTGGTCTTAGTTTTGGCTCAGAGTCAGATGAGATTAAACAGTTTCCCATCCATATGGTAGTTTAGCTCCACTCTGACTCTTCACCTTTTTATGGTGAAGATCACTTTTTGTAAGTAAAGGGCACCCCAGGATCTACTGCACCTGCCCCCCTAACGAGTCACCCAGGCTCTGGCCCCACTCACCCAGCCTGGCCCAGGCGGGGTGGCTCAGCCTAGCCACGTGCATCCTGCCACTCTTGATTGTGGAACCTCTGACAGACTGAGATCAACTGTCGGCTGACTGATCAACTGATCCACGATCAACCAGTCGATTGAGATCGATGGGTTGGTGACCACTGGACTAGAAGTTTGTTGGTAGTTAGATGTAGCATCACAGTAAGGAATATCAAGAACAGTGTTAGAGTGATGATGCAGCCTTGCATAACTTCTATGTTAACCAAAGGGATCTATGATAGATCCATTATTGAGACTCACCACTTGTATACTATTATGGAGCAGACAAAGAATGGTGACAAATTTCAGTGGGCATCCATACTTCAGAAAGATCCTCCACAGTACTTCTTGGTTGACAAAGTCAAAGGGGAGGACAATCATTTATACATGTGGTTTGAATGGCAATTAATTGGAATTTGCTCCAAATGTTGGGGGTTAGGGAGTGTTGGATATTCCACAGGTACTTAAATTGGGACAATGGACTTGTGTGTCTATAGGAGTAAAAACAGACCTTGGATTTCTCCTGGAACAAAGCCTTTTATTATGGGATCCTACAGAAGTACAAGCCTACTAGACCACATTAAGTACCTGTGAAGTACAAGGTAACACATTTTCCTAAAATAATTTGGGGCTTTAAACTGATTGTTTACAGGGCTGCCCCATGCCTATTTTGATGCCAGTCAAAACCCAGGAAAATCAGCCCCAGGATAGACACCATGTCTGCTTTTAGCCATGCAGACCACAAATCTATTGTCCTATAAAGTATCTGAGAACACTTTTTTCCCAGAGCAATCACAGCTTATTTGAGTTAACTGGCATTCATTCTAGGGACAAACTGTGTGCCACTCCCAGCCTCAGAACGAACTCAAATGTAACTTCTGATTTTATTCAAGGATCCTAGAATAAAAACTTTTGTCCTGGGGACAAATCTACCCTCTGTTTTCACTCTGACTGGTTCAAAGAGTCATGAGCATTTGTAAGTAACAGCTTATTTTGCCAGATGTTATGAATGACTTGCAGAAAGAAGGGGTTTTTAGTAGAAAGTAATTTTAAATGTACGGGAAAGGGAGCGGGGGAGACGGTACTGCTGCCAGAGGCTGGGTTGAGTAGATCAATAGGGCAGTTAACAAGGTAGTTAACACATTAAGGGGCATGGGAGTTAACAGCTAGTCTAGGTAATGGGATAAGAATCCATAGTCCTTGTTGAGACCATGATAAAGGCAGTCCAGTCTATGGATGATTTCTTGTTCAAGTTGGTTTTTAAAGTGTATTTGTTTGAAGGACAGGTACTCTGGGGTCAGTGATTGAATGCCTAGGGAGGTTAAAGGATTCTGCTATGGGCTTCTACGTGTTTCTGGAATTGATTCAAAATTGATGCACAGCCTTTTCTGTAGCAATTTCCTGGATGTTTTCCACCCCCCCTCCCATCCTCCTGAAGCACATGCCGACATGGGCACCGCCACACTGCTGTACTTTGCAGCCTTGGCCTCACCCTGAGTGCCCTGCATGGTGCTGCACTACCACTTGGGATGGAGGGGGAGCCCAGAGACTCCAGTTGCTGTGCCAGCCAGAGTGATGGCAGAGTCACAGCTGGATGGGAGCCGGGGGGCTACACCTTAACCCCTCAGGGGCCACCAGTTGGAAATGGACAGCCCTGGTGTACATGATGTTGGTGAAGGTGGAGGTGAACAAACTCTGGATGTTATCATTCATGTGGTTAAGTCCAGCTATGGTGTGGTCTGTGTGGATGACAGGGCGCAACTAGCATCTGCATCTGTAGCAAAGCCTGTTAGCTTGAGGAGAATTGGAAATTTGGAGAACTGGGGCTTTTCAGCAACTGGTAGTCTGTTGCTGGAGAGACAGCCTTAAGGAGTGTAATACGTTGTGCTCAGTCCAGAGAACTAGAATGCCCCAGCAGGCACTGTTGGAGGCAAAGCAATGCTTCCTCCAGGGGGTGACAGTCCTCACCAAGGCCATGACTAAATGCTTACACTCACATGTGTTTTTACATCTTCATCAAGATGGAGGGCCCCAGTTCTGCAGTGAGGACCGCATGATTCACCCCTGCAGTTCCCAATGCTGGTTCAGGTCCTAAGCAAGCAGGCGTGGGGTTGGAATAGAAAAACTTCATAATGTCCTTGTAAGACTGGTTAAACCAGATATGGAACCCAGGATCTCTGGAGGAAAGCCTCCTTTTGTTCTTTTAATTCTCAGTTCCTTTGTTTTGGAGAGATTAATATATAAACTATTTATAAAAGCAAATTATCCATCCATCTACACAGATCCAAATTTGACCTTTCCACAACATAATTAAGATAAAAAATTGCTTCACCTAGGCTGACCTATGCCCGATATAATTCCTTTCATTTATGTCCCACTTTCTCTAATTCCAGTGTATAAGTAATTGGTGGTACAAGCTCCAGTTAGAGGTCTGATGGCTTTCCTTTTATAAAATCCTGCTTCTGAGGGATTTGTGGTGAAAGCTGAGCAAATAAATTATCTGCTATGAAATATCTCACAAATTTAGCCTGTTTGTTTGTTCACAGACAGCTTACAATTTGCTTGAAATTTTTCTATTTGAACATTTTTGCCAAGTATTTTATGTATCTAACCCTTCGCCTGTGGATCAAACAAGAGCATCCAAATGATGAATACTCAGTGTTGAAGAGATGAGGCATGTTAGATGTGCTCATTTATTACCATTCTGTTAGTGTCTTCATTGTGTATAGCACAAGAGGAGCCTCTGCCCCAAATAGCTTGCAGACAGAATACAGAAAAAGGGGTGAACATATAAGTGATCCAACTGTAATTGGCTACAACTTGGTTAAGATCGTGTTGGTTCTTTGTTATAGTCAGCCCATGTCCAAGTGCCTCTAACCTTGCTATAACCAGGTAATTTTTATGGATATCATAGTACATGTTGTGTTTCAAATGGAATTTGAATAAAGAGGCTAGAAGGTTTATGTTGCAGGGTTCAGACTGTGATCTGTGGAGGTGGGCTGCTGTAAGTTTAAGGTGAGATCTGGCTCAGTTTAGGGAAGGAATTCCATGCACAGAGGGCAAGATGGAAAGTGTGAAGTAACAAATAAAGTGTGGAAGCTGGTATCACTGGCACAGGGGGAGGGGGAGAGAAGTCTTAACCTGCCCAGCTTTCTTCACTCTGGTGGCAGTAGTAGCATGGGCTTGGTATAGGAGACAGGCAGCACTACAGGCTTCTTGGGGGCTGTTCCTGGTGCCCCATTTGCTCCTTCTTCCCCTTGCCCCCCTTTCCTTCCCCAGGCTGTGCCCCCTGTGGCAAAGCCTCCCAGGTGGAGTATCATTCCACCCCCTGCCACCAAGATACACTATTGGGCTTGGGGTTGTGCCTGTCCAGCTCTTATGACCAGGTGGCACAGGGTATCCCTGCCATGGTAAAGACTTCTAGACAGATCCTAGGAAGAGGGGGGAGACCATGTATCTGTGAGAGACTGGGGGGGATAAGTGAGACAAGTGGAATATGAGCCCCCCACCCCAGGCTTTGCTGTGGGAGGCTCCACTCTCTACCTGGAAGCATATTGGAGACAGGAGGAGCTAATGGGCCACGAGGAATGGCCTTCAGGAAGTCTATGCCAGCTGGGCTGCTTTACTAGCAAGCACATACCTTGGCTCCAGCAGCCAAGCTCTCACTGCTACATCAGGAGCTCCCCCTGCGTCCCCCTCTCCCTCACCACCAATCTGCAGTGTTTAGCATAATACTCCTCCCACTTCTGCCCCAAGTGCTGAAATATCTCACTATGCCTCTGTCACAAACTACCCTGATCGGAAAGCTGCGCTTCTGTTCACCGCTGCCTCCATCCTGTTTTTATACCTTCTGCAGTAGTAACAATGGAAACTTTGGAGCAAAAAAGCGGGGGGCAGTGAGGCCAAAACTTAGATGTGCAATCTTCCTTCAAAGTTTAGACCACACCCAAATTGTGGCTAGCAAGTAACTGAGCTTCCAAGTTAGAAATCAGAGCTATCTGTCAAACTGTTTCAAAGTTTTACTGGCTTAATTTAAAACATTTTTAACTAGCCTAGTAAAACTGGTGCAAACCTCAGTGCAGTAGAAAAATGCTTCTTTTGCTTCAGGAGTAGCTTATTTAAGTTTAGCTTAAGCAAATTCTCAATTGACTTGTTACGCGTGCACACCATTCCCAAACCAAAATAAGCGTGTTTACAAGATGGTTTGTGCTGGTTGAGTACAGTTATGATGTGGTTTCAAGCTTTTGTCTCTGCCACTATGAGAGAAGATTTTTTTAAAAACCTAATCCCTCCCCCCAAAACCCTGAAATTCTCATATAGTCATTTTCCTCAAGGAACAGAGCTTTAAGGAAAAACGCCACAATTTGTGAGGCTTACAATCAAATCTCCAGAGTTGGCAGTGTTGCAATGATCATGTGTTTATAAGTGCTTAATTTGGGATTATGCATCTGAAACCCACTTGTCAGTGGCAGCATGCAGAATGGCTGCTGAAGGGCTTTCACCCACTGAAGTGATTAGTGAACTGCATTAACTGCTTGTATTCCAACAGAGGTACCTAAGGGGCTTGCTAGGAGAGTACAGAACTAATCATGCTGGAGAATCTGTCTCATGGCTGTAGCTGTGTGTAATCAATACTTCACATTGCTATGTTTTGTTTAAAAAAATCGAATAAAACCAAGATCTTTAAAACAAGAAAAGTTGCTGACTCAGCATCTGCTGTTACAGTCTTGAGAAGAAAGAAGGTTTGGTTTTCTCCACCAAAGGTATGTAAATATGGAATGGTGTTCTCTGTAATGTACTTGGATTATGTTTGTCTTTTGAACTTAGTTTTCTCTCTCCCTCTCTCATTGCAGTTAGTAAAGTTTCACCAGAGTCCAACTGGTACAAGCAAATAACCTGACCCCAATTTTCCCTCCTCTGGTTATTTGAACGGGTTTTTCCATACATGGAGGGTAGTCTTTTGCCTGTATGATGTTAAGCATGTTTTGTGCATCACCCAGAAATGTTTGAGCTTGAAAAGCCATACAAATATTGTTAAAAGTCTTAGTCATGAGGGGGTCAGAATTCTTAATAATATCAAATTCCTTTAAATTGATTTTTATCTTTTTATGACTGATTGTATTACAATTTACCAAGAAATTTAGGTTTTTCAGGCTTAAAAGTAAACTTTTTTATCAGTATAAATTGCCTTGTTTTTGAGCAAAATGGGCCCGATCCAAGCAAAATGTCTTCCAATTTCTGCCCTCCCCCAACACATACGCACTTTTAAATGAGAAAAATAGTCATTTAAAAGAGTATCAAAAATTGATGTGGATGACATTAAATTAAATGAGATAATGATAGGGTGATTTTGATTCAGGATTTTGGTTTTGTCTAATCCTGTATTATCTGAAGCAGTACTTTTCGTACCAGATTGTACAGCTACAGAATTGTTTCATATTTCTCATGTATTTCAAGAGAAATAGAAATATTTCTGAACGAACACTAACTTCACCTGGGCTTTACAAGGTTTCACTCAGATGCCAGTTAAGGTTTGCAGGCAAAGATTTGGGGAAAATTCTGTGTTGTTACATTGTGACTGAACACTTACAAGTTACAGGATCCAAAGTGATACATTAAAATCACTTCAAATACTAATATCAGCTGCCTGTCTATGTAGATAGTAGCTGATCTTGCAACAATTCCCTATAAAGCGCTTCTGTTGACTACAATAGAAGCTTTGCTTTGAGGGTTTTTTGGCACAAAATGTCTGCCAAGCAAGGCTGGAAGACAAATCAAAATTATAGGTTAAAAAAAGCCAGTGCCTTTTTATGTAGAGCAGGCAAAAACATACCCTAACATCCTCAATACACGTGCAGAAAAATGTCATTGTATTTTTCACTTTTTTCTAGGATCTTGGGGTTTCTAGGAATGTTTCAGTAGGATTTCCAGTGTCTGCCTTCATCTGCACCAGAGATGTTGAACTTGTGGACCACAGGTCAGACTTTGCTGGCTTGATGTATTTGTGGCCCTCATGTCATATTTAAATTGTATTAAAAATAATTTAATTCTGACTTTCCAAGTCTGGGGCCTAAAATTCACTCTAAGGCAAAGTCTGTGTAATATGGACTTTGCTGGTATAGTTATACCAGTATGCTCTATCAGCAAATACCAGTTCTAGCAGTGTGCTCATATGGACATAGCTTCTACTGACAAACATTGCTTTGTCTTCATGGCTCATACTACACTCCACCCCTGCATGAAAAACCTGACATCAGCAAAAGGTCAATTTTACTGGTATAACTGCATCTACATTGGAAATTTTGCTAGTCCAGCCACTAATCACACCTCATTCTTCCTGACTGCCACAGCTGAGTGGGGAAAAACAGGCACAGGCCTGGCCTTATTGTTTAGCTTTCATGACTATGAAAACTCAAGTGTGAACTGAGTTTAACTAATACAAGGATGCTTTTCAGGATCATCAGACAGATGAATTAACTTGCACATAGAAAATGGAAGTGGGGGGGGAGGGAGATAGAGCTCTGGAGTTGTCTTAAAGAAAGTAATGCAAATGGAAGTAAAGAGGGAGACTAACAAACATATGTAACTTAAGTTAGCACTGTATGGGTCTTTGTACCCTTCTGCTTGCTATACTACATAGAGGGGTTTAATTTGGCTGTTATATTTGAGCTTACAAATCTGGTCCTCTAATTCAAACTACAACGTCTCGTTTTTTCATCTCAAGGTTCAGGCTTAATCTTTGCAATGTGCAGTGTTTCAAGTATAATATTGGCATAAGTTACACAGGGGAGAGGGAAAAACAGAGAGAGGATGATGATACAGGAAAAAAAAGAGCATAAAAATACTAGTGGCTTAAGAAGAATGCGTTTTCTCTCACTAAGGCTCTGGATATACGAATGGGTGTGAAAAAGTGATGGTAATCAATAAAATTTAGTTAGGAACATGGGGTGTCTACAGAAGTTGCTTTTTTCACTACCTAAAGTGCTTTATTGCCATAACTTAACAGAAGTGCACAGCTTTACAGCACTTTAGAAATGGGTACAGTGCTTTAAACTAACCCTTGTTATATGAGGTATTAAATTTGCAGTGCTGTATTTTATAGCACTTTGGCAACCTACAGCACTTTAATAACTTCTGTATACTGGAGCCTGCCCAGAGCTGCTTCTCTGTGGAGCGCCCCCTACCCCCTAACCTGGAAAGTGCACTTCTGTCATGTTTAAGAGTGCTGTAACTTTATAATGCTATAAAAACTGCTCTAAATTACAGCACTGTAAAATGTGCACAGAGCACTTCTGTACACACCCATGATGTGAGAACTGAGGTTGGGTTGAACTGGGGGTTGGAAGGGTAGGATGCTCTCCCTAGTCAGAGGTAGGGGAGTCAAAAGGGGTGTGTCCACGCATGTGCTTGCAGCAGCTCAAATAGGAACGAACAAATTTGTGCTGGAGATTTGTGCCTCAGCACACATGCCTGAACATGCACTTTGGTGTGGGGCAAATCATGCCACTTGGGGCAAACTAACCCTGCCCAGCTCCTCCCAGATGTTCAGCCAGGGGGAGCTGGAGGCTGGGGCCAGCACCTGTGAGGTTTACAGGGGTTAGGTTTGTGCTGATGTGGGGTTTGTGGGTGGGTATGTGAGTGGGGGGGTTGTGGGGGAGTTTGTGGGTGTGGAGGGACTGTGTGGGGGGGTGAAGGATTGCTCGGCAGGGGTGGATCCCTGTCCACCCCCCACAGCCCACCCCCTTCCCCCCCACAGCAGCAGCAGTACTGGCTATTGGATCACTTATGCTCGCTCCTGGCAGGGCCTAGGCCTGGCCCACTGGTGTGCACCCTCAAACACAACCAGGCCACTCTTGCTGTCGCCTGGGGTTCCAGCACTGCAGGCAGAAGCTGAATGCCCTCAAGCTAAGCCAGGTCCTGCCTCCATGTGCCCCGAGTGCTGTCGGGCCAGGCCAGCTCCATGCCAACAGGGATTTTCCAGTATCAAATTTAGAGCCCGCACTGCAAATATGCAGCACAAGGAACATTATTTCGTTCTTAGGGTGCTTCTTGTGGCATCTCAAACTGCTCTGAGGCACTGCAAGAGCCATGTGCTTACTCGTCTGGATGCGGCCAGGGAGTGTATAGTTTCTAAATTTGGGGTTTTTTGTGGGGGGCAAGTTTGTTCTGTGGACTTTGTTTCTTTGTTTTGTTTTTATTGTAAACTGCCCTGACCCTTTTTGGGAAAAGCAGCATATAAATCAAATAAGTACTGGTAATATGCTTCCACTGTGGAAACATCCCATTGACATTTGTGTGCATTCCACCACAGACTGAGGAGAGCAAGATATTGTAAATGCAAAACACAGCTCATCAATTGCTTTTAAAAATGAAGTTTCACCCTCTCCAAAGAGTCTGATAATGCAGGCTGCTTTGGTTAGTCTATAACAGTGGTTTAAACTCAAGGCACCCCTGGACAGACTTGAGGCACCCCTGAGAAAATGCCAGCTCTTTTTACTTTTTTTTTTTTTACTACAGAAACATACAGCAATTTTTCTGTTGCAAAGAACTCAGACCACAACTATGGATTTCTACTTGAAATATCAGGATTTATCTTGTGAATCATGCTTGTAAATTTAACAGTGCTAGCAATGTGTGGCCTCCTGCATCACCCTTAAAAAGGTCTCAAGGGGCTATGGCACCCTGTTTTGAGAATCACTGGTCTATAAGGTGCATATCTAACTGCTTTCTGCTTGACTTCAGACTAACCTGGCTAATTACATCTCTACCCCAGGCGGCATGCTTTGTACATATGAACGTTTTGGACAAACTCTGAAATGATATTTGACATGGTCAAGGAACCAAAAAAACCTCCTAAAATTCTGGAACCAAGAATTGATTCTACAGATTAGCGCTATCAGCACTCTACAATGTTAAATGCTGTTGCTAAGAGTGAGGGGAGGTAAGTGAAACTGAAAATATGTAGCAATAGAGTCAAGAGATCTTTACAGTAAGTTCTGAAATAAAATTATAATACTGCCACTCTTTGTGGTTCTTTATTTCTTGTAAGATTAAAATGGCCTGAACACACACACACACACACACACTCTCTCTCTCGCTCTCTCTTTCCTTTTTTTAAATGTTGTTTACTCTGTGTTTCTTGGAAGGTACTATGAATGACTGGAGAATTAGTAGGTTGATATCTCAAAAACTAAGACACAAAAAAATTTGGTTGAAAAGCATTTTGCAGTTCACTGTCCCTGCTCCTTCAGCTGAAATATCCTACTTTAAATACCAGTCCCATGTAAAAAAGCAAGGAAGAACTCTTATTCCACCTAGAGCTAAGGTAAAAACAAGCAGAATCTATTACTGTGGGTTTAAATCTTTCAGACTTCCTTTTATTGTGTTGGAGAAAGGGCAAAAATGCCATATCCTCTCTGGTATATAATAGTTAAGACTCTCTCAGTCTTGAAGCAAACCAGGATGGCTCCTTGCTGGTAGTCTTGTATAAGATCACATCACAACTCTTGACAGTTGTCTTATATAGCTGCTACAGCTGTAGTTTTCAACCTTTTTTTAGACTCAGAGCATAACTTTTGTGAATTGAGCTGCACCTCACTTAAAAATCAAACTGATTACAATGCTCACCTCCTTGCAGAGGGGCTGGGAAGTGGAGGTGGGGTAGCAGCCAGGCAGCACAAGCCTAAGCCTAAGCCTGATCTTATTCACTTCCTCACACTTCAGTGGTAACCTTGAATGGATCCTCTGGCACCCTAGGATGCCCCATCACCCTGGCTGAGAATTCCTGCCCTGCAGAAATGAACCCTCACTGTTTTCCACAATTTTGAGGAGTCCAGGTGGGTGGTGTATGTGCTGTCTGGGGGTTGAGGAAAATTAGCCCAACTACCCAGG
>NW_005842822.1:586779-606841 GCF_000455745.1 Alligator sinensis | reverse complement strand
AGAAGCAGTTGGTATTACATGGGAACTATTTGCCGGGGATGACCCAGCCATGTACCGGCAGCCAGTGCAGCAGGACCAGGTACAGACATTACCTTTTTACTGGTATAAGTGACTGGAAACTGGTTTATACCCAGAACAGAAGTTCGGCACACAGAGTCTGGTTTAAAAATGGTGGAACCTGATCTAATATTTGCACCCCCCCCAAGGGCAAATGTATGTATGGTCCACTACCAATCGAAACTATGCCGCGAACAGAAAACAGTACAACTTAGATCGCTTCCAACTTGGGCTTTTTGAACGTTTGTACCTAGTCTAAGAGAGAGAGTGCGGGGTGTGGGGAGGGGCCTCTGTGACAGAACAACCCCGAGCCCCGGGGAGCCTGAGTCTCCTGGCAGGGGCTGGATGCAATTAGGCGTGTGCATGCGCGTGCGCGCACACACACACACGTGTTTCCATCTCTGCTATACACACACACACACACAGAGGTGTAAGCGTAATGTGCGCAGGCAGATGTGTGAACACGAACAATGCATGCACACGCGCCCCCACTCGGGGGGTGTGCGTGTGTCCCCCCGCGCGCCAGCGCAGCCTATGCCCGTCACGCTCCCCCCCGCTTCAGAAGAGGAGGAGGAAAGCGCTAGATTCCCCCGCAACCCGCCCCTCCGCCTCCGCCTGACCTCTGATTGGCTGGCAGCGCTATGCCCGTCACCCCAAATCCTCACCGGATTGGCCAGGCTGCCACGGGAGGCTCTTCTCTCTCCCCCCCCCCAAGGGCTCTCCTCTTCCCCCTACGCCTTCACTTCGCGGCAGTGTCCTCAGAAGACTCATTGGGCGAAGGGGCCGCTCCAGCCTTGGGTGAGAGCTGCCCGGACATTGGCTGGCAGCGCTGTCACTCCACCAAGCCGGCGTGCGCATAGGCTCCCAGGAGCAGGGTGGGCGGGGCGATCCCCCTCCTGTGGCTAACTAAAGTCTGTGAGTCACTGCACAACCCATCAATCCCATTAAATGCCTTGTGCAGGCAGGCGGTGCTGCTGCCTCTGCTGCTCCCCGGGCTGCCCCAGCTACTGTGCATGGGCTGCCTCCTCCTCCTCCTCCTCCTCCTCCTCCTCCTCCTCTGATACATGGCTGGCTGGCTGTACTTGTTACAGTGTCATATCCTCCCTACCAGCTGCAACACCAACTTCCCCCCCAGCTAGTCTCCTCCTGTCCAGGGCTACTGCCAAGTGATGGGATAGAGCAAAGCCACTCCAGTACCTGGGCGCCTACTCATTGCAGCCTGTCTCCTCTTTTTTATTATTATTCTTAATATTCATTCTTTTTTTTCCCCCCTTCCCCTCTTTCCCCTCCCTCCCCCCCCTTTTTTTTTTTTTTATTTTATTCCTCCTCCTTCCTTCCTCCCTCTCCCCTTCCCCTTGTCTCAGAGCCTGGATTATTGAGTCCTTCGGGAAAAGGGTGAGTACAAGACATGGCCTTTTTGCCTTAAGATGCGTGGAGTCATGGGTCACTTTTTGGGGGGTGGTGAAAGAAAAACGAGAAGTCTCCTTTTGGCTTGAGTAGCCGGGGTACTTTGTCAGTGGGGGAAAGGAGAAAGAAAACAGGGGGAGAAATGGTGTAACGTGACCATTGTCCCTTAGTACTGCTACACACCGAATGGATCATGGATCGGCTGTGTCTGGTGACTGTCAAATGTCCAGAAGTTGAGCTGGTTTCCTGCACGTGAAGCCTGTCATGAGCAAAGATGATACTTTTTCTTACTCTCTTTACCATTTTTTTTTTCTTTCTTTTACTCCACCTCCACCTTGCTTGTCTAGACTCCTACTTTTTTATGTTTATCTGATATTGGTGATAACTAAGTGTAAAATTGCTAGTGACGCTTCATTCACTGTTTTGGACTAAAACTGCTTCTTTGGACATTATGGGTTGAGGGGGAATGACTGAATATAAGACAGCTAATTCTTGAAAGCCTTTTATATTTTGCAATGTATTTTGATGGAGCAGTAGACAAGTCACAAGTCCAAACGAGACTGCAGAGCAGCTCTTTGAAAGCTTACCTTCATGTCCTTCTTTTATTAGTATGCAACCCTTAAATAATTTTAGTGTCTGAACCCAAATTCATCTGTTCATCTGATGCTCCATCCTTTAGCACAACCTGCTGTGCCTAGGTATTTCAACACATGGAATGCAAGACACCCATTACTGAATAACAGGAAAATGAGTATATCAGATGGGAGCTTTAGCCTTCACTTGGAATGTCCTTTTGGTGGACTGAACTTAGATTTGAAAAACTGGTGTGACATGGTGATGCCTCTGTGATTCGTATTCATTTGTTTTGTAGAGTATTTTAAAAATTAATAAAACAAATATGTAGTTTAAATTACATTTTTGCATTGTATAGTTAAAGTAATTAACATTACTTTAAAACAAAGAAAACTCCAACAAGTAGTTACACTGTATCTTCTGAAGATGCTTTTACAGTCTCAGTACCATGTCATTTTATAGTCTTTTTCTTTTCAAACTAGTGGGCTATTAAGTCACAGAAGTTAAGTAGGGAAAACAAAGTAGCTCTTTAATTGTGGGCTTTGGATGTTAACTATGCGCTCTTGCAACATTCCAACCTTGTCTCTTTCTCACCAATAGCTGAAAAACAGCCAAAAGAAATTTCCACTAAACTTTGGTAAAAGAAATTCTTTGTACCACATCAAGATCTTGCACCTAAATTTCAGCCGAACCCCTATAAAACATATTTGTAAACAAGATGGAAGGAGCCATGTTTTCTTTAGTCAATGACTATGAAAAGGTAACACAGTAAGTTTTAAATGGTTCTCCCGGGAAAATCAAACTTACAGGTGAAAAAAATCTTAGGTTGTCACCATTGCCATTGAAAAAGGGGAGAAATTTTAGATGGATGACATACTCGGTTAAGAAAATGCTTGTTATTCATAGGTAGTAAATGTTTTGGTTATTTTATTTTACTTTTCATGTCAGTTGGTCCCTTGCTTAAAAAGCACCACAACCAATGTCCTTGCAGTACAGATGAAGTTGCCCAATATATCTTAACTTTTTCTGAATACTTGTTACAGTTGCATTCATGGAACCCCTTTAGCTAAGATTTGTTGAGCCAACATTACACAGGCTACCTCTTCTGCTATTGTAACTCTAAAAAGTTTAATTAAGTTAACTCCTTTGTATCTGTGTGACAAGTGATTACAGTCCCATGATTCCAAAAAGCCCCCAAATACTTAGTGACACAACAATCTATGATTTCAGCCATCATCAGGCCCTTACTCATGCTGAGTGGCATTTAACTACGTGAGTAAGCCCTTTGATTTCAGTGTGATTATCCTCATATTAACATACCCACCAATAAGAGAGAGAGGCAGGGTCAGGACTTTAGAGTATTTCATATTTTTTCCCCTTGATATAAGAATATGATGGCCAACTATTTTTTTCTTAAATTCACCAAAAGCTTTTCTGAAAATAAAGGTAAACCTGCTCTAATGAATGATAGGGATACATTATTACATCAGAAACAGCTGTTGGAGTTGATCATTTTTATGCAACAATTTTTTTAAATAAGTTTTTGTATGTTTAGGTTTCTTCTATTGCTGTGGAAGGCAGAGAGAAGATTGTTGTGAAATTCATTATCTTATACCAAAGTTCTTCTAGACCTAAGGGGAGCTGGCAATGCTACCTAAATGCAGTGTTCATGGTGTGTGTGTGTATTTTGAAACAATATGATATGAAGAATTTAATGTTAAATTCAGTGCGGGGTAGGATCAGGCTCTTAGTCTGTTTCCTAGAGTTGTTGATAGTAGCATGGATCTGATGTTGTAGGAAGATAGTATTATCTGGAGCGTCCACAGTTTTTGGCCTCTGACTTGTTACTGTCTCAGTGGAAAGCTCTGTACTAAATAGACTGTCTAGAAAACATGTCTAGCCAAGTGGTATAGTTCCTTGCCTTAATGTATTAGGTACACTTTTTGTCTCTTGAAATTTGTTCTTGAAACTCCCTCAGAAAGAGAAACAAGTATTTCATGTTTGTTTCATGTTTTCACTTCCTCGTATGACTGTGTTCATTGCTAAGCTTTTGTGTCACTGATTGAGATGTTGTTGTAATTAACATTAATTATGCAAACTAGATTTGTTTTTAGAGGCTTTCCAATTCTATTGATACCGTCAGCTTGCATAGTATTTATTAAAACACACATTTCAAGAGCTGTATCTGCTCATCACAAAATAGGTACATGTGGGAAACCAAAGCAAAATTTCAGCTTCTAGCTCAAACAGTAAGTCAAGTTTTTATTTAGTAGTGTTGGTGAGTAATACAGTTGGATCTGAAATACCAAGACATAGTAAACAGGAGAACAAAAAAGGGAAGTAGGTAGTCACTCAGAGGGTATTTAGACTGTAGTGTTCCTCCACATTTTTTCCCAATAGACAGAACTACATTAATTGGACCAAAATATGTGGGTCGTAATTGAACAAAGTTCCCATTAAAATAAATTTGAAGAATTGCAGAATTTGGCTAGTAGTAAATTGTCCAGACAAACTAATTAAATAGACAATTTTTGCTTAATTTGATTATTAGCATTTATTTTGTTTTCAAGAGCTATCGGTTTGGAGGAACTTTAAAAGCTTAACTTCTTGTTTAAAAAGTGATTATTTGTGTGCGTCTCTTCTGAAGAATGACTGAGAAACAGCAATAGTGAGATCAAATTAATTTCTCCAAATGAATTATGGCAAAATTCATAGACACTTTTACCTGAGGTTGAATTACCCCTTTAAAATGTTTGACATACGAGGAAGATTTTTTTTCTCTCTAGAAGTCATAATTGCTGCAGTATATGGTCTGTTTTTGTTTATGTTCATAACATGCTTACTACAGGAAAAACTGGAGGAGGGAATAGTTGATCAGAGATCTTTGACACCATATCAAAATTCTGAAATGTTGGGGTGTCTGCATCTTGTAAGACACTGGGAAATTATTTTGTTCTAAGAAGACTTAAGTCCCTTTGATTTCCCATATGAAAGATACAAGAATTTGTTTGCAATTTTGGGGAATTACTTAGTTGGGGGGTGAGGGGGGGCGGCATTTGTGCCAGACTTTCATTACAGTGGCCCTTTGGAAAGTTAAGAACAGTACCCTCTACAAGGAAGGGCATATAATTAAATGGAAAGATTCCCTAGCATTAGAGAATTACCATTTAGCAATCTAGCGAGTTTAAGCCCCAGAGATGATGATTATGAAAATCAATAAAAATGCTGATTTCTTTTTTGCTATTGCAGATTCCATGTTAAAAGAAAAAGAGACTATTTGGCTGCATTTCATGTTGGCATGCTAAACAGTTGATTTTAAAAAGCCATGTTCTTCAGTTCAGACAACCCATGTATAGATGAAGAAAAACAATTTTTGGATCTATATTAGATTGTCTTCCAGAAATTACACTAGCATCCTGGCTGCAAGTAGGTTCAGTGTCCGTGTTTGTCAGCAGAATCAAGAGTGAAGGTCACTAATTTTTTCTGATGATGTGCTGGTGTAACATTGTTTCCTATCATCCAAATGCTGTATGTTCTTTACTTCAAATCAAGAGCTGGGATGTAACCCAGGTGTAAGGTTTCCAGTATATTCAGATATATGTCAGACCCAATGTGTAACTGTAAAAAAAAAAAATAAATAAATAAATAAATAAAAATTATGACCTTAACTATTTTAGGGTGTGGGGAAGAGAAGATTATATTGATCTCAGTAGGATCCCTAATACAGGTTAGCCTTCATTTTCTCGTCTCAAAGGGTCACCTATTCCCTTACGAAACAACTAACTAGACCATCTATCACATTAAGCACTTAGGGAGAAAAAATGATGAATTGACAGCCTCACTCTGAGCTCTCTGTAGCATGTGTATGGCAATAAGTGACCTACATGAAACATTTTTTAATTGGAAGAAACAGGGAGCTGTTATCTCTTAATTTAAGGGGATTTTGGTTTTTGTTTTGCAGCTGAAATCAAAATTAACTTCATGAAGTAGGGGGATTTGTCTAAAATCTCCATACTGTTATGAATCTTCTTGAGATACTCCAAGACATGTATTCAAGCAAAACAACACCTTAAACCTTCTTTTTGGGAGCCAGGAAACTTGCCTTTCTTAGTTGGATACTATGTAACCGATGGATACCCATGGGTTCAAGTGGAGCTAAGGAACTCCAAGTTAGCTGCTTCATGAGAAATTTTACTATAAAATGTACTTCATAACACATGTGAACACTATCCCTACTGAGTTTGGATACTTTGGGGCTTACAAAGCTTGTTCTTGTATGAACAGAAACTGTTCAAAATGCCAGATTTATGATGCATGCAACAGTAAAGGTCACCAACTTGGAAAATTAATAATATGGTTTGTGTTGACATTTGAGGGAATGCTGATTGGGGGTGTGGCACCCTCCAATCTGTTCTCATTCCTGTGGTTCCAATGGACATGGAATTTTGATGCATTGAAAAACACAAAACAATCAGTATTGCCTTTTCCTGCCCTAGTCAGATCCTTTTACCAGAAAGGAAAAAAATGATTGTAATTTGCTTTATTTTGTTGTCTGTTGTTTATCGCTAATTAAAAAGAACCAGTGAGGGTCAGCATGGTAGGGCATGTCTACACGTGTCGCTATAGTGATGTTGTTACTGCACCACGATGCAGTAAGAGCCCATATTGCGCCATGCATGTGGTGCACAGGTCTTTTTAGCAGCTATTTGCTGTAGCAGCGCGCTATGCCAGGAGAGCACGTCACTACGGCAAAGTAGCTGCTGATCATGTGTAGATGTCCCTGGACACCATGTTGCCATAGCATGTTGCTACGTCACCGTAGCATCACATGTAGATGCACCTGTACTCTTAGCCTTTGGATGGATATTGATGTTGTTTTGAGAACCTGTGTTTATCTTCTGGTGCCTATGGACATGTTGGATCCCAGAAAGACCAAGGAAGTATTAATTAGTAGATACTAGAAGTAAACTCTGGATTTTCCAAAATAGTGTCTGTGGTTATTTTAAAAGGAATAGTGTTATGATCTTGCAGACTTGGCTACCTTTTTTTTGAGTGCTGTTGGCTTCAGCTTAAGGATAATTTTAAGAACAAAGAAGTGAAAAATAAGGATAAAGAAATCCTAACTGAACCAGGACAAACCTCTTTAACTCCAGCAGCATGAAACCAAAATCTCAAGGAGCACATCTACACGTTCATTAATGCATCTTAATTATGGTGCGTTAAATTTAGTACCTGTAATTACAGGTACTAACTTAATGCACTGTAATCAGTGCTACTGCGCGTTAGCACCAGTTCATGCTTTTTTGGTGACACCTAATGTGCAACATTAATTCTACTGCACATTAGTACAGGTTTTACCTGCTGTGCTAATGCACAGTAGAATTAGTCTACTGTGCTAGAAATATCTCATGTAGATGTGCCTAAGGAGTATCAAAAGATGTTGGTTTTCCTAATGGAATCATTATAGTAGTGACAATGGTACAAAAACATGAGGCGTCTAAATGGAGAGGAAATTGTAGTTACACTGTTGTTCCTGCCTTGTAAACTATTCAGCCATTAACCAGTAGGTAAAAGAGCATTAATTTTGAGATCAAATTGCTTGTGAATTTAGAATTTTCTTTTGCATTTTCATATAGATTTCAAAGCACTTGCGTAATTGGGATTTTTTTTTCAGGAATTTCCACCCCCTGGTGAAGATCTAAACCCCTGTTTTTGTTAAAATAAAATACAGCACATTCATATATCTTCTTTTTCTTATCTCTCTCTCTCTCCTGTCTTGTCGATCTTCAATTTCCTCCTCTTTCTCTTGCACCCTGATTTTCCTTGTGTCTCTCTCTTTCTTTTCAAGTTCTATTCCTTCCATCCTTCTTTCCTCCATTAGTTTTTATTTCTTTCCCCCTCTTGGTTACATTCATTATTATATGAAGAAGGATGTCTTGCATTTGAAAGCTTTTCTGACTATCCCAATCATGCAGTTGATCCAATAAAAGATACCACCCAAAGAAATCCTTGCCTCTCACATAATTCCTGGATCACCACAGCTGCAACATCACTCTTAACACTCACATAATTATTATTATTATCACTTATTGAATTATATTAGCATCTGGAGAGTCAGAATTGTGGTCATCTTGGGCTGAGCTCCAAACAAACGCTTAGTATGGGTGATGCCCCAAAGAGTTTCAATTGAAACAGACAAGATAAGATGCACAAAGGAAGGGCAGCCTAGGCAGAGAGATGGGATGTGACTTGTCCAGGGTCACGTAGGTTAGAACAGATGTGTCAAACTCATCAGAGGTCCCAGCCTGGAGTCAGACTGCAAGGCACCTCATGGGCAATATCCAGCCTGGGGCATGAGGGCAGCTGTCATGGCCACCACAGCAGTGTTAGTACTGAGGTTTCTAGCAGCACCTGCAGTAGGTTCGAGGAAAGTGTTAAACCATATGTTTAACACCATTGGACTAGGAGAACTAGGAACAGCACGTGGCTACCATACTTCCTGTCCAGTTCAAGTAACTGCCTTACAGCTCTTTTCTATTCCTTCTCTCTTCTCTTTACTTTTATGATTATCTCATCTTTTTGTTCTTAATACATGGAAGTACTAGCAACTTTTCAGATTGCTTTCGCAGACTCCAAAATTTTAAATAATTATGCTTTCATCTTGCATCTAGTGGTGTAAACATAAGTGATTTCAAATGCCATGTCACCTGATTTTACAAAAGCATAAATGAGAGCAGAATAAAGCCCTTCAGCTCTCTATACCAGGGATAACCTCTGTGGGAACTACCAAAATACAAAAGGGTTTGTAGTCAGGGAAAAGGTCCCTATACGGGGCACTGTGCAGGTAGGAAATTAGGGCATGTAAGAAAATAGACTTCTCAGTAATACTTTCAAGGTAGAAGGTATGTCTTCTCCCATTAATCCTTCTTAAAAGAATGTAAGAACCTTTCTGCTGAGCCTAGTAGTCTGAAAAATTGAAAGGTAAGCAGTACTTTTCACCATGATGAGTAACATATTTGAGAATGAAGTTTCTAAATAGACTTGACACATCTAAGTCTGCTGCTAGTGGTGGTCATCTTTTTTTATGATGACCCTAGTAGTATAGGACTAGGAAGCCACTGCAATAGATGGTTAAATCAGTTGTGAAAGAGGGTTGCTAACTGACATTCAGAGAGAGGAAAAATGTAAAATAAGCAGTTTTCTTCTTTTCCTCCCTCTGAAACTGAAACAATTATTTTCATAAAACTCAGAATATTTCAGCAACTCGTTAATTTGAAATGCAATAAATATTTTTTTCACTATATTCCAATATTTTCCTGGGAAAGTTCTTTCTTTACAGTTTTCTGATTGCTGGGTGTAGCAAAATGGCATTTAAAAAAATCACCCCCCCAAATCACAGGCATTTATTTCCTTCTCTTCCGTTCCCCATTCTGCCTACTTTATTTGAAATGTAGAAGAGATGACATCTTTTTCAGGGTTGATCTTGGATTCCTTGGCCTTCTACGTGCCTGGATGAAATGCCTTGTTACTAATATGCTTCATTATTTTGCAGGAGCAGTTTCATGTCATCCAGGCATACTGTTTTACCCCATACCCAATTATGCTGCCATGCCATTGAGGCCAGGAGTTTTAATTAATAGTACAGAAAATGCAGTTATGGCTCTTCTAGCTACTGATAGCTTGTGTGCCTTGCGTGCAAACAACAGTAGTCGGTATTACTGTACCTTATGACCATTGCTGTCCATATACCTTGCTGTGCAGGGCTGCCTCGGAGATTGGATGATTTGCCTACATCTAATTGATACCTGCTTCTCACTTACATTTCAAACCCAGTCATCTTTTCTTTTCTTATCTTGGGTTAAGAAACCCACTTCAGCTTTGTAGAGAACCATGGCCTCTGTGTGTGTGCTTCCTAAGGTACCACAGCAATGACTGTCATACAAATGACTCCCAGAAAGTACTTGTTTCCTGTTGTTACTTGAGGCTTCTTCAGGTACTGCAGGATGGACCCTTGAGCAAGTGCTTTTTCCCTTACCGCCTGAGGAGGGGAAGAACACTCGCTAGCAATTCTGATACTTTTTCCTCATCTATTTTCTTTTCTCCCCTTGCACCTATTGGAATCGTGCAGAGCAGGGGGGAGGATCACCCAGTCTAGCTCTCCTGCTGCTTCCTCAAGACCAGCTGATGGGATGGCAGAGAGTGATCTCCCATGGGATTAGTCAATGAATGTTCGCTTTTGCTCTGAAATCAGATCCCTCTGCTTCCAAGAGGGAGGGGAAGGAGGATTTTACTCCTACATCCCTTCCTCTGGCTTCTGTGAGAGGACAGTGAAAACTCCTCCTTCTAGGGCATAAGGGGAAAGAAAAAGGATACTAATACCAACCCCCTATTCAAGAGCAGCCAAAGATGAGGGCCAGAAGGGGGTGGGGTTATGCATCTGGACTAGATTCTCCCAGGTTGTGTGCTTGCCTTTCACACAAGAGGGTTCTCTTTTAAGTAAAGAAACTAGACAGTTTTTGTGTGTGGTTTCCATGTGCCTTTTTTTTTTTTTTTTTAAATGGGTATGCTGGATTTTTGCCATGCCACAAAACTGATTAGAATAATTATAATAAAAAGCGGGCAATAGATCACTTTAGAGACTGGTAACAAGGTTGGGGCGGGGAAGCTACTCAGAATGTTGTTGGGGTTTTTTTGTTTTTTGAATTATTATTTTTTTTATAATCCCTGGATTAAACCAAGTGATGTAGCTTCCTCATTTTGCCTGCTAGAAACTAGCTGTCCCCCTCCTTTTTTGTCACATTTGACAGGCATAGAGCTGTCTTCATATATTTTGTGCGTATAAATGTGCTGCTCTAATTTAATTGCAATAGCACTTAGGTCCCCCGCACTCTCCAAACTCATAAGAATTGTTCCTACTCCAGGGAGATCACAGTTTAAAGACAGAGGTCAGGGGAAGGAAAATAACAATAGGCAATTTATACACAGCTTGTGTACAAATGGACAAGATTTGCTGTAAGCGTCATGACAGAGGTGAACCTCTAAGAAGTAGTGTAACGCTACATCCCAGTTTGGCTAGGGCAGTCCAGTATTTTGTGGGCCGGTCCCAGCCAGCTGGAGAAAATTAAAACATAAGTCCTGGAATCACAAGGGTGCAGGGCGCAGTTTGATAGGAAGGTGGAGCAGCATGGTGAGCCAGGCAGACGGGTGGGCAGACACTGCAGTTCAGTATCACTGACTTGGGTAGGGGAGGAAATGACAGGACAGGACCGTCTTCCAGATTTTCTTAAAAGTAATATAGTCACCCTAAGAGCCTCTAACTCAGTTACATATACTGAAGGTAGGTGTCACAGAATTGTGATCTAACGTGTATGGGGCTAGTGAAAGCGCCGATGATATTGTGAAAATTTGATGAAACAGGTAACAAGAATGGTAAATAGAGGCTAAACCAGTGGAGAAGCTGGAGGAAGGTGACGAGAAGCTTACGTTTAAATTTGTTATGTTGCTTGAGGAGCCAGAGAGAGGATTTAAAAAAAGAGGGGTTGAGTAACAGTGTACAAGCCTCAGTGTAGGTGGATTATTCAATGAGCACTTCTACACTTAACCCTACATTAAAACAAATACTATAACGTTTTCTTTTGTGGCTAATTTACCAGGCTTTCTAGAAGCAGTAAAATGTGTTGATTGGGTGCATGGCATTGTTTATTTCAAATGGCCTTTGGGCTGATAAAAATCATGAGAAACATCTCTACAAAGAGGAACTTTCCCAGAAAAATGTAACTGCCTGTAAACTAGGATTAAGACTGTAAACTCTTTGGGGCAAGAAATGCCTCTTGATTTGTTTCTGTAGTACTTAGAGATCTGTAACATTACTGCTGTACAATTTTTTTTTTAATCCTCTTCAGCCTTGTTTCTACCATAACTTGTATGTGTGTGTGAATCATCTTTCTTCCATCTGGAAGGATGAGATTTGGAACTTTTTCTGCAAAAAGTAGCTTGTGGCAGCCAGTATGTTGTAGGGTTACACCAAGGATGTCAAATGTGCAGCCGCCAGCCAGATCCTGCCCACAGAGCTGGATCATCCAGCCCACAGCCTTGAGGGGAGCTTTTCTGCAGTAGCAGCAAAGTGCCTGGGCAAGACCCATGGCTCTGAAACCCCAGCAGCACCACAGCTCCTTCCCATGGAGGCAGACAAGTGTCCAGGCAAAGGCTGCGTTGCTGGAGCCCCAGCAGCACTGTGGGAGGAAGCCCAGCACGGCTGGTTGTTCCCGTGGCTGTAGCCAAGCGCCTATGATGCTAGGCTTCATCCTGCTGGGTCCTGGGCTGGCCAGAGTAGAGGCTGGCTGGATCCAGTGTGGGAGGGGGCATTCTGTGGGTCCAATATGGCTCATGGGGCTGGCCCTGTGCCATCCGTCTGGCCCATAGACTGGTGCTGCACCATTATTCTAGCCCTCAGGGGGAAAAGAGTTTGGCACTCTTGGGTTACACCAAGTGGCTGGCAGTTTTCCCATCTGTTTTGCCCGTGGAAACCTAATACTTTTGCAACCTGCTTAATCTTCAGGCTGCAGAGCCAGTCCTGGGAACATGTGAACAGTATGGTTGCATATGGCACGCTTTTATTTTGTGCTGCCTCTTCAGTCACTGCAGAATGGGGGATGAAAGCAATAATGAACTACGGGAGGGGTGGGAACAAGAGGAGTCTCACCTTGGGGCAGATGTTGGAGTAACCTGGGGTGAGTAAAAAGGGGAAGTAGCATCTGTGATCGTCAGTGACAGGGGATTGCAGTGGATGTAGAAGTGGATCACTTTTAGCCCTATATGACTTGCATAAAACAAACTAATACCATGATATCACTATGTGTATTGATGGAGTGATTTAATTCAAAGTGATTTAGATTACTGGTTTGAATCTCAGTTGTTTTTTTTAATCATTAATTTCAATCTGGTCATGGGTTTTAAAACTAATACATTTTGTGCTATAATGGCAGTAGATTATTATTTAGCCAATTATACATTCCAATTGCTGTGGGCGCTTTTTGTTTAGGGTTTTTTTGGGAGGGGGTTGTATATAAACGTTGCTACTGCTAACTGCTTTGGTGTAATCTTTGACTTACAAAATGACTAGAGGCTAAAATCAGAATTTTTGAAAATAAAACCTTGATCCTGCAAATATGTGAACAGGTTGTTTTTTGTTTTTTGTTTAGTTTATCCACAGGATTGTTTATCCCACTGTTTTCAAGCAGCTGAAATTGTATTTTTATTATTAAACAGTTTTGCTTGAGTGGCGTCATCTCAATATTTTTGCTTCAGTGTTAAGAATTAAATGTTGTTTTAGAATTCGGTTATCAAAGTTCTTAAACTTTTTTTTTTTATGGACAAGCCATATCTTTTTTAAAACTATAAGAGCTTCCTATGTAGACAGTTTAGTGACTTATGAGGACAAAACCAATTGATTTCAAACTGGAAACCCGGATGGAGGCAAAAAGCCTGGTCAAAGCACTTCCTGTATATTGAGCTTCCACAAGTCAAGAAAGCTGAAGCGAGCCTTAATTACAAAAATAGTGTGGGCAATTTGCTTATCAATCTGGTACCTGAATATATAGTGTTTAATGAGACCCTGCGCTTGTCTTTTTTTTTTTTAGCAGAGATGAGCATGAACCTTCCTAGTAGAGTTTCATAGAATACCTAGCTATTTGTTTCTCTTGGTCATTATAGTTAGCTGAATGCCTTCCAGATAGGAAGCCCTGGATGCCTTTGTTTGATCTCCCAAAAACTCTTATGCTGGAGGCTTTGAGGGGCTATGTTTGATTCTCTTGTGTAAGAGGAATCAAAGTGAGTTAAATTGCTGGGTTTTAATCATCATTTAAATAAGCAATCAGGAAACCTTAATTTAAATAATTTAATTTTAATCTTGAGTTTCTTTTTTTAGTTATTCTCCTAAGGAAATTTTAATTCTTGCTGGTTGATATAACCATTAAAACATGTTGATTTGTTGAATATTAGCCTTTACATTAAATTTTGTATTTCTTGCCAACCAAAAAGATAACTCCTTTAAGCAGATGAATCGCTCAAAAAAAATTAATCAGATTCTTAATAATGATTTTCTTATAATGTTAAATATCGGTTACTAACGCTTCTCATTTTCTTGATTATGTTTTTTACTCATGATCTGCACCAAATCAGATCCACCTAATAAAAAAGAAATGTGTTGGATGCACATTACTATATGTTAGGAAGCAAGCTTATCAAAAACCGTTTTGCATTTTAAACTAGCCAATTTTATTTAATAAAGGAAGTGTTATCAATAGTTAGTGAACTGATAGATGGGTCCATGGTGACCAAAAATAGGCTTTCAGATGTATTTTGGTGCTGAAAGTGATTGAAGCAGAGCAGGTACTTTTGAAAACGTACTTTAAAATCTGCTTGCATCTTTTTTGATTTGCTTAAATACCTTTGAACACCTGATTCATATTTAAGTTTTTAGATTTAGTAGATCTTGTTCACTCTCACCACATCTTTATTCATAGATTGGGAAAAAATTATTTATTTCCTCCCCCCAAAATTACCTTTTTTCCCCTCCCCCTGCAAAATACCAAGTCATTCATGCAAGTTTGAGAAACTTAATCCAAATTAAGAAAATATTCTCTCTGTATCTGCTAGCTAAAATGAAACCAAAGTTATTAGGCAAAAAACTATTCTGCTTAAGTTGTTTTTTTTTCACTTGGAAGAATATAAATACCAACTTTTCAATCCTCTGTTTTAAGCACAACTCCATCATCTACCCACTTACTAAACAAACAAACTGCTGCTTAAGTTATTAACCTCTTCTTTTTTCCTTTTTTTTTTTTGGATGCCTTGTGCTGAATACAGTAGGTGATGATACAATATTTTATTTTGTACTTTGGTTACAATGTAAGCTATACCACATAACAAAAAGGTTTTATTCATCCGTCTTTGATCTGATGCCCTGTGATTGTACATTTGTTTTCTCACATTGTTTCTAAGCTGTTAAAGGGACTGAATTGTATATGGAGGCAAATCCTCTCTTTTGCTTCTGAGCGTGGAAAGAGAGAAATGTGTGCATCTACCAGAAAAAGGTGGCCCAGAAGTATGTGATGGACGGAGTACCTAGTGTGCTTGTTGGAGCTGTGGGATCACTAGGTTTAGTTTCTCTACTACCACAGACTTTCTGTATAAACCTGGACACATCATTTAGGACCCAATCCAATAAAAGACTTGGGTGATGTTTAGCTACCTAAACTGAACCTGAAAACCCCTGCTCAGCTGCTGCCTAATCCTGCAGGTATGTAACCCTTGGAGACACCTAAACCTCAGAGGCATAATTTTTTACCTCCTTCTTTCCCAGAGCCTCAATAATGCGTGATCAAAAAGGTCCTTTCTGGGCTGTGCAGCTTAGAACCGGTGTTGCCCAGTCTCACGAGAAAACAAACAAAAAAAACAACCCAAAACCCAGCACTGCCTTTAAAAACAAGTCCAACCCATTTTAAAGAGAGGTGAGTGGAGATGCTTATCAACCCGCGACTCAAAAAAAAAAAAAAAAATTAAAGCAACTTAAAGAAACCCAAACAAGCCCAATTCTGCTTATTAGAAGTGGACTTGGCAACACTGCTTAGAGCTTGGCTTATGCATAAGTTGAATTAGATGGAGAAATGCCTGAGTCGGCTGGGAGGTGGATCTAATAGTCCTCATTCTCTGAATGTGCTAAGCATATACAGTGACAGAATCGGGCTCCTTACAAGATACAGAGGGGCAGGGGGAGAGGAATCTATTGACTCTTTAGAACAGGGGTGGCCAACCTGAGGCACATTGGCACGAGCAGCCTGTGTGTGTGGCTCATGACAGATAGGACAGGGGACAGGCAGCACAGTGGCAGATTGGGCAGGGCGCAGAGATCAGGGCAGCACATCAGGCTGGGGAAGGGGATAAGAGTGGCACTTGAGACCGTGGGGCTAATTTGTGGCATGCCTGACAAAAAGGTTCGCCCCCCCACTGTTTTAAAACATAGTCAAGGAGTTGATACTCTGCTACTGGTGAGAGCCGTCTCCTGCTTAGGAGCAGAGCTTCAATCTAAGTCGTTGACAATGCAGACACCCAGCCTAACCCCATAGCCTAGTGGTTAAGGCACTCTGCTGGAAGGTAAACAGTGTTGGTTGAAGTTGTTTTGGACTATCTCCTACATCCCAGGCGAATATTAATGTATGAGAAGGAAGCAGGGCTCCATCTTTAAAAAAAAAAAAAAAAAAAAAAAAAAGAACATTACCGAAATCTCTCCTAAGGAGAGGGTTTCAGGCTGTGGAGCCCAAATGGATTGAAGTACCTCCTTGAAACCGTTGAGGAAGGGGCCAGATTTAAGAGAAACCCCTGCCCTCAGCATTTCCTGTGGGCTATCCTGGAGGCAGCTGGATGTGCTGCCTGCAGTTGGGTCACTGTGCAGCATGCCAGCTTTTTTGGATGCCAATTCTGGGGTGCCTGACTGTCTTCCTGGGTTGTTTTGAGAGCCTTGGTGCTTCCCTCTGGAGTCCTGATTCTATTTGGGAAGCAAGGGTTTTCCTTGGGGGCACTGGGTTTTAGTTAAAGCCAAGGCTGGAGATTTTGACTGGGCTGTCCCAATGCCCCTGTTGGGACTTAGAGCTGGAGGTTCCTGGCTGGAGGGTCTTGCCCTCTACTCAGAGTCAGACCAGTTGCCATATTTAGGGTCAGGAAGGAATCTTATGCTATGGTCAGATTAGTACAAACTGTGGGGTTTTTTTGTCTTCCTCTGTAGTGGGGGACATAGCCCTCTACCTGGGATCTCTTGAGTGTATATTAACAGCCTTCTATAGTGTATAATATTAACCATGTATATACTGTATATTACAGCATATAATTAACAGCCTTTTCTAGAAGCAGGACATTGGCTGCCCTAGTTCCCCTGCTTTACATGTGTCAGTTTAGGATGTTAGATCTTGTGTTGTGTTGTGTGATGGTAGTTTTACAGAGTTAGATTATGGATTTGTATAGGATGGTTTGAATAGCAAGGGGGTTGGACTAGATGACCTGTGGATGTCTCTGCCAGCCTTCTTTCCTTATGATTCTGTGAAAGTCAAGTACAGCAGCACCTGACTTTTGAGGACCTAAGTCTTTCTTTTAGTGAGTTACCCCTTAAAGTCTTTATGCCTGAGAGATGCATTGTGACATGAATAATAATGTACCTCCAGCTCACAGTACTGTTGCAGAGCTAGAGATTGCAAGGCCCTTACATACTGCAGTGATTGAGGGCCAGCACTCTAGCTGGATCATGAAAGTAGAGTTAATAGCAATCTCAGTCTTTACACAGAAGCTCCTCTTGTTACTACATACATACTATCTGAGCATCACTCTCTTGAATAGGTGTGTGGGTGAAAACACTTGGTGTAGTAGGTCCGCAGCAAAACAAATGTGCAAGTTAATACCATGTATTCATTAGTTTTCATAATAAAGAACTTCTCCTACTTCCATCTCTTTTGTCATATAACTGCTCAGAAAATACTGTTGAGGCCAGGGACATTGTGCTGTGGTGTTTGTATAGTGCCTATCATTACAGGGCCTCATTCTTGGTTGGTTCTTAGCATTACCAAAATAAACATGATTACTGATGTTGATTTTATTTTGGTCAGCATATAGATATAGGTAAAGTATTACATATGTGCACATGAGGAATTGCCCATCATTGTACCTGTGTTTTTTTTTTTTAAATACACTGACAGTAAGGAAATGTTTTCCCATGTGCAAACATTTCAGTGAGTTGGTTCTGCTTAATGGGAGGGCAGCAACAAGGACAAGGCATGAAGTTCAAACTGGCTTCCTTTAAAGCTAACTTCTGGCTGCTGCATGCTGTAGATCAGAGGTTCTCAAACTGTGGTCTGCGGACCACCACTGGTCCACAAGGTCCATTCAAGTGGTCCGTGGAAAGGTTGCGGAAGAATCGAGAACATCTGTACTGGTAAGGTAAGACTACTAATATTAAAATATGAGTTGTGTGCTTTGATACGTTGAACCAAAAAAATTTATTAAGTGGTCTGCTGAGACCCTCAGCAACTTTCAGGTGGTCCACCAAAAAAAAAAAAGTGTGAGAACCACTCCTCTAGATGCTTGTTCTGGTTCTCATGTATTCCCAGCCAATCTTAACCTTCTTCATGTTGTGTATGTGTCAAGGCTTGATTTGCAAGACACATACTCCATTTATACAGATTCCATGCTGCATTTCCTATGAGAGGGGTCAGAGTCCAAAGTACAGGCACCTCAGAGGCACAAAGTAGTCTTAAGTACTTCAGATGACTTATTAAATACCCGAGATGCCATATTTCTCATATGGCATGGTCCACCCCTTTTGGCTTGAATCAGTGTTGTGACCTTCATAGTTTCATAGTTGGTAGGGTTGGAAGAGACCTGAGGAGATCATCTAGTCCGATCCCCTTCCATGGCAGGAAAGAGTACTGGGGTCAAACGACCCTGGCCAGATGTTTGTCCAGCCTCTTTTTTTTTTTTTTTTAGACACCCCAGGGTAGGAGCCAGCACCACTTCTTTTGGAAGTTGGTTCCAGGTCCTAGCCACCTTGACAGTGAAATAGTGCCTCCTAATATCTAGCCTGAAACTACCCTTCACTAGCTAATGTCCGTTGTTTCTTGTAACTCCCGGGAGTGCTCGGGGGGAACAGGGACTCTCCCAATGCTTGCTAGTCCCCCTTGACTAGTTTGTAGACTGCCACTAGATCCCCTCTCAGCCTTCTCTTTTGGAGGCTGAACAGGTTCAGGTCCCTCAGCCTTTCCTCATAGGGCCTTCCCTGCTGACCCGTAATCATGAGGGTGGCCTTCCTTTGGACCCTCTCCATACTGACCACATCCCTCCTGAAGTGCGTCGCCCAGAACTGGACGCAGTACTCCAGCTGAGGCCTGATCAGTGTTGCATAGAGGGGGAGGATCACCTCCTTGGACCTGCTTGAGATGCATCTGTGGATGCAGGACAAGGTATGGTTGGCCTTCCTGACCACGTCCCCACACTGTTGGCCCATGTTCATTGTGGCATCAATGATGACTCCAAGATCCTTTTCTGTCTCGACACTGGTGAGAAGGGAGTTCCCCAGCCTGTGTGCCGCTGGTTCTTCCTCCCCAGGTGCATTACCCTGCACTTGTCAGTGCTGAAACCCATCCTGTTCTCTTCGGCCCACCCCTGTAACCTGTCTAGATCCGCTTGCAGCCTGTTCCTTCCTACTAGCGTACCCACTTCACCCCACATTTTAGTGTCATCTGCAAACTTGAACAGGGTGCTTTCTACCCCCTTGCCCAAGTCGCTGATGAAGTTGTTGAACAGTGCGGGCCCGAGGACCGAGCCCTGGGGAACCCTACTGCCCACGTCCCTCCAGGCTGAATAAGACCCATCCACCACCACCCTCTGGGTGAGGCCCTCAGCCAGTTAGACCCATCTGACTGTGTAGGCATCTACTACTCAACACTACTGTCTCCTAGTTTCTTACTTAGAATGGGGCGAGAGACTGTGTCGAAGGCCTTCCTGAAGTCCAGAAAGACTATATCCACTGCGACACCTGCATCCAAGGACTTGGTGACCTGGTCATAGAAGGCCACCAGGTTGGTTTGACAAGACCTGCCCCTAATGAACCCATGCTGGTTGCCCCTGAGCATAACCTCCCCTGCTGGCCCTTCCTGGACATGTGCCAGGATAATTTTTTCGAAAAGCTTCCCCAGGACCGAGGTAAGACTCACGGGCCTATAGTTTCCTGGGTCCTCCTTCCTCCCTTTTTTGAAGATGGGGACCACATTGGTCCTTTTCCAGTCCTCCGGCACATCGCCTGAGCGCCATGAATGTTCATAGAGCTGTGCTAGAGGTCCCACAATGCCCCCTGCTAGTTCCTTCAGCACTTTGGGGTGGAGATCATCAGGACCTGTGGATTTAAATACATCTAGTCTCTCCAGAAGTTCCCTGTCAAGGTCCTCATTAAACCTAGGCCTGGGTGTGCCACCCACAGGGCCCT
>NW_005842822.1:584272-586525 GCF_000455745.1 Alligator sinensis | reverse complement strand
GTGTAGGGATTACTTTCCTTTGAGCTTGGAGGATCATCTTCTTAAGGAACGACCACTCCTCCTGGATACTCAACTCCCTCCTGCTCTGGGACCTCAGTGCTTCCCCCACTAGTTTTCTCACCTCGTTAAAGTCCGCCTTCCTGAAGTCGAGGGCTGCTGCCTTGCTGGAGGCTTTCGCCACCTTTCCACTTTGGCCTCTGAAAAGCCTGTATCTTCTTTCATAGTATTAATTATTGCTTTTTAAGCATCTGGAATTCTGAAGCTTTTGAAGAGCTGCCTAGCCTAGTGCCATAGCTCTTCACTTTTTTCAGAGGGTTCCCTTCTATGGCCCTAGCCTCTTGCCAGCCCACTTGGAGTAACTAAAGTCCTAGACCTGTTCTGTTTTAATATTTTGCAAGACCCACAGGCTGAGTGAAGGGTGCTGTAGCTGTGTACTTTGGCCTAATGAACAGGTCTTTTATTTCATTACTTTTTCACAGCGGTAGGGGAGGGTGAAAGACTGAGGGCTATTATGGAGTGTACATACCTTCCCCTGCCTTTCCCCCTTTTTCTACATCCCTTCTAGTATTGAAGACTTGCATCTCCACTGCCACCTTTTTAGCTCAAGTGGACTGGACAGAACTCTTTGTAACTTGTCGATGCAAGAAGAATCAGTCTTGAAGAAGCATATATCTTGGCATGCTTCCTTTGCTGTGTTCCCGGCCTTGTTGGCTTGTAGAGGAAGAAGGCAGGAATGAACCTCTGGTCCTACCCATAGCTGTGAAAAGTCAAATCTCTGTGTCTTCTGGCCCTGGTAATCTCCAGTCCATTATACTTGCTTTTCTCCTTTTGGAGGAAATGTGACTTGATAATAATGAGGGATACATCAGCTTGAGTAATTTCTGTTTGAAGATATTAAGCGCTGTGAATATTGACGAATATCATATCCTCAGATTTTGAATGGTTCTATCCATAATTCAGTATGCTGTTGGAATGATTTGTTTCAACTGTGGGGCTAGTTTAAATAGAACCATTTAAGCATGTGTTGCTGTTTCTCATACATCAGAAAGTGAAGTTCAGTGAATGAGTTATCATGGGGTACCATAATGAGATAAGCACTCATAATAGCTTTGAACTAAATGATAATTTCATTAAAGGCAAGAAAAGGATATTTTGCTTATAAACTTAATAACAAGAACTAAAAGTCCTGAGCAGAGATTTTTTTAAATTTTTTAAACGTGCATTTAGATTGGAATGAGTCTTAAAGGAGTGAATTTTGCTGGGGGAGAAATGGTAAAAAATGTTGGTCTGTGCTTGAGTCACGTGTATATGTAATAGACCTTTTTCCTACTGCATGTACTGTTTTCATATATGTATATATAATGTCTGATAATGCTTGTAGCCTAGTCCTCAAGGAAAGAGTTGTCAGATATTTAATGCAATTCCTTATTATTGAACCACTTACAAAAGTGCAGTAATTGTCATTAAAAGTTGACATTTGACAACAGAATTGCATCTAGCAAATGTTTTAATATTTTTCTCTTGGAAATTGCTGTATATTGCTTGCAAAATTGATGTTAGCTAAAGACATCTCTAATGTAGAGTTCAAGGAATAGTCCTAAAAAGCAGAATCTTACTATCTTACTCATTTACATTCCATTCCTGTTAATTAACAAGCACGAATGAAATTGGTTTCTTTGATTGGCAATCATACTAAATTTAAAGTAATAGTGAGACAAGAGTGTGACATTGAGAACAGGATCATAGGAAAGTAGAGTTGGAGGGGACCTTATTGTGCGGGCCGTCTCCCGATCCCATCCATGTCACCATGTGCAAGCCGGGAGCGATATGCGGACCCGTCTTTGCGCACGCGGGCTGTGGCCAGCAGCCCGGGCACGCAGGGTCAGAGGAGACCGTGCGGCAGCAAGGCACGCACGGGCTAGAATTAGTCACAGATGTGTAGTGGTTGATTCAAAGATTATTTACTTACACCCAAGATGGTCGCGGTGTAGGCTGGACAGTTTCCCAGGTTCAGCTCCGCTTAAATCCTCGTTGGAGGACTACGACAAACTCGGTTCTTGGGCCCCGGAGTTGTTAAGGCTCCGCGGGTTCGGCAATTTCTTTCCCAACGGAGTTGTTGAAGCTCCGTGGGTTTGGTTCTTGAGTATATAGGATAGGGATACGTCTAGGATTGCGCTCGGTGACGGGGAGAGGCCAGAGGCTGTTTAGACCTCTGTTGCCTTCTTAAGAAATGCGTTGGGTTCGTAAGGATCC
>NW_005842822.1:577013-582698 GCF_000455745.1 Alligator sinensis | reverse complement strand
TCATCGGCGAACTTGGCCAGTCCACTTCTGACTCCAGTGTCCACATCATTAATGAAGATGTTGAACAGTATGGGTCCAAGGACAGAGCCTTGGGGGACCCCACTGGTCACAGGAAACCACGATGAGTGACTTCCATGTCTTAAGTCGAAGTGTTGTAACTTGGAACTGATTTTCCCATAGGAAACAATGTTATAAATGGGGGATTGGTTCCTGAACCAAGGCCCGATACCCTATTTTCACCAAAAATAACCCAGAATTTTGTACTCCATCAATTATAGATGATTAATATAGCTACATTAATGTATTTATATTGTAAATAGCAATCATATTGATTTGGAAGGACTTCTTTGAGGTGACTTTGCTGGACTTTTTGAAGGGCTCTTGGCTGGAGTCTTCTCAGGAGTCTTGGCTGCAGGTTTTTCTGAAGTCGTCTGCTTTCTTAAAGAAAGTGTCCAAGGAAGTTTGTACAGATGTTCTCTAGGGAGATGCACGACACAGCGAACTTGTTTGCTCGTGTGGTGTTATGTTGGATCAAGCGTTGTAAAGTCAAAATTGATGTCAGAAAGTTGAAACTGGGTGTCAATTTATAAATGTTGTAAGTGCAAATCCTTGTAAGTCGAGGACTACCTGTATATACAATAGGGGGCAATTTTACAAGAACCTGAGGCTGATTTGTGTGCAGGCCGCCTCCCGATCCCGTCCATGTCGCCATGTGCGAGCCGGGAGCGATATGCAGACCCGTCTTTGCGCACGCAGGCTGTGGCCAGCAGCCCAGGCACGCGGGGTGAGAAGGGACCGTGCGGTGGCAAGGCATGCACGGGCTAGAATTAGTCACAGACGCGTAGTGGTTGATTCAAAGATTATTTACTGACACCCAAGATGGTCGCGGTGTAGGCTGGACAGTTTCCCAGGTTCAGCTCCGCTTAAGTCCTCGTTGGAGGACCATGACAAACTTGGTTCTTGGGCCCCGGAGTTGTTAAGGCTCCGCGGGTTCGGCAATTCTTTCCCAACGGAGTTGTCGAAGCTCTGTGGGTTTGGTTCTTGAGTATATAGGATAGGGATACGTCTAGGATTGCTCTCGGCAACAGGGAGAGGCCAGAGGCTGTTTAGACCTCTGTTGCCTTCTTAAGAAATGCGTTGGGTTCGTAAGGATCCGCAGTGCTTGGAGATCTTCGCGCTCTCCCTCTCGTACTCCAATTGCTTTCTCTCCAACTTGGGCGGAAACCACCCAAGCTCTTTATATGGCTAGCAAGCCAATTGCTAGCCACCACGTGTGCACAATTTAACACAAGCCAATAATGGGGCTCGAATTAAAATACAAATGGCAGGAATTCCTTTGCACCGTGCATCTCCGAGATGCAAAAGAAATGCACCATGCAAAGAAAGCTACAAATTGGCGGGAAAATTCTCCGTTGCACCGGAGTTCTCCTCTGCAGCAGAAAACTCCACCATGCAAAGAAGCTGTAATTTGGCAGGAAAATAATTTAGCAGTGCCGAAGCACACACAAAACAAAAATCACAACTTTGGGTTGTGACGCTTATAAGGTCATCTATTCCAGCCCCACTCCTCAAGGCAGGGTCATCCTTGATTAAACCATCCCATCAGGTATCTGTCTAACCTACTGTTGAAAGTTTTCAATGAGGGAGGTTTCACATTAACGTCTCTAGGTAGGCTATTCCAGTGCTTGACCACCCTCATAGCCAGCCTCTTCTCTAGGCTAAATAACCCTAGTTTCACGATGCGGAAACAGGACCTTTTGAGGTTCAAATGCTCATTCTCTCATTGACTTCTGCAACCTAACCAAGTTACTTAACCCTAAATATCCCTATGTATGGAAAATAATTACCTACCACAGAGCTGTTTTATAAGGGATGAGCCTTTGCTTGTGAAAACATTTTGAAGAAGAACATCCTGGGTCTTAACTCTTGGTGCTAGTAATTGAGAAGCCTCTTTCTGCCCATCCTTGATAGGTCTGCTGGAAAAGCTATGTTTGCAGATGCCTTTGTGATATGGCAGGCTCCTGCTGTGAGTGGACAATATGCAATGACCCTTTATGGCAGCAATTGAATATGAAGAGGGTTTTTGTTTGTTTGTTTGTTTTTGTTTGGTTTAAATTTCTGTTTTCATGAGAGGCATGATCCTCCCTGCCCCTGCTGTTTTTACCCCTCGCAAGAACACTGCCTGCTTCAGAGACCAGAGCGAGCAATACTGGCTATAGGAAGGAATCAGGAACAATAGTGTGGGTGGGGGTGAGGAAATATATACACATATGTATTTTGTCAGTTGTTTTAGGGGCCTGGGAGTGAGAGGTGTACTTATCTTCTCGCTGGAAGTTGATCCGGTCTAGGTATATGGGGAAGTTGTTGCTGGGGTAGAATATGGTACTTTTCCTCTTTTTCCCATGAGCTGGTTACTACTGGCAGAGTTGGGGAGCCAGTTATGTGATAATGGGTCTGCTGCATGCTTAAAAGTTCAAGGAAGTAGTATCTGGCTTATGGAGAGGATTGGGTCAAACCACCCCCTAGTTTACAGCTGAGGATAAGACAGAGGATGGACCACAGTTCCAACACTGACCGCTTGAATCACGGCTCCTACTCAGTTAAAAGGCAAAAAACATTGTCTATATCTTTGGAATATTTAGTGCATTAAGCATAACCAGTAATTTGGACTAATTGTTTCCAGTCACTCCTGCTTGTCAGTCATGCAGAATGAACCAGTAGGAATGAAGAGGTTCTGGGACTGGCCTGACTTGTTTCTCTGGCTTTCTCTAGAGAGCCTGTTTCTATTCTGCCACCAAGCAGCACAATGGCAACCCGCTCCACCGCTATTGTTCGGTACACCTGAGACTCCTCAACAAAAGCTTCAGTGATAGCTTGGAAAAGAGATAGCAAAGAAGAGTTCCAGCCCTTTGCCAGCTCTTTCTGTACCTCTTTATTACTACGGTTTTCCACACTGTAAAAAAGATGTAGCAGCTGGGGCTTTCGAATCACCAGGCTTTCCCTCAGCCCTAGAGAATTAAACAGTCTCCAACCCTGGAAGCCTGACAAGGCCCAGACAGGATAAGCTGTGTGCAAGGCCAACCCTAGCTACGTGCCAAGTGTGCAGCCTGCCATAGGCCCGCAGCTTAGGGCTTCAGCTCCATCCTCCCACCTTCTCCTCTGCCTGTTGGCCCAGTCACCTCGCAACAGCAGGAGCTCGCAAACCTGGCCTTTCACTGACATGCACCCCAGTGCCTTGAATCCCTCTTTCACTGGATATTGATTCAGGTTCCTAAGTCCAAGAGGAACTGGAGCCTTAGAAAGTACCTAGTATACAAATCTCTTTTAATTTAAGGGTGCTCAGACTGGGATTGCCGGCAGGGAGGGCTGGGTTACGTTTCCTGCAGCATTTCTTCCTGATTTAAGAGGAAGTCTTAGGAGTGCAGTGGGAAAGGGGGAAGGGAAATCTGCAGGGTTTGTGGACTTGCTGTTTTGTTTCACTTGTTTGTGTCATTGCTCTGAAAAATGCTTAGGGCCTTTTGTTTCTTAGCCTTTGAGGGCAGAAAAGGCTGTTAGTCTCAACCCGGATTAAGAAGTCCTGGCAGGCTTTTGGAAATGGCAGACTAGTTTAAAATGATGTGGAGTCCTTTGGCAACCCTTTGGTTTTGATGCTTGTGTAATGAGGGCTTGGGACCGTTTGGTTTGTGTTCGGTTGTTCTGGTGCGGAGTTTTTATTTTCCTGTTTCCGGATTGGGGTGGAAGGATGAGAGTGCTGAGCCTGAAGCTTGTTGTGGTCATGAGAGGCAGTCTTGTGAGAGGAACCCCTCTATGCATTACTGTCCTCAGCCCCTTCCCTGCAGTATACGGGCCCAAGAGAATGCAAAGTGTCTTGATTAAAGTCCTTTATATAAGAACTTTTGCCTGTTTCCTTTAGGGCAGGGGGGCAGCCTGCAGAGCCATGTCATCTGGCCTATGGGGTTTCCCCCCAGGTCTGGAAATTTTGGCATTAGGGGAGCAGTAGTCATTGATTTGGCCACCCTCCCCTCTGCCAAATTCCCAAGACCTGTGCATGCCCCCTTCCCCCACCAGACTGGTTCATGATTTCCCCTCCGGCTTCTGGATTGGAGCTGGGCCGTGCCCCCTTTTCTCTCTGTGCAGCTGGAGTAGGGCAGGTCACAGCCCACTTCCCCTGAGGAACCAGTTTAGGGCTGGGTCATGTCCCCTCCCCACCCCTGTAAAGTTAGGTCAACCTCCTTTTGACTGTGGGGCCACGTTCAGGCTGACCTGCCCCCCGTGCCCATCCTCACAGCCAGATGGTGCCTGCATGCCCATCCCTAGGGGCTGGATCAGGATCACCAGCTAGATCTGGCCCACAGATAGATCAGTCACTACTGATATGGCTCACTGGGCAAGGAGGTTGGACATTGCTGCTCTAGGGCAAGGTTGTTTCTTAGTCTTCCTTGGACTCCCTGATCGAATGTGGACCTGTGGGAGTCTGTCCTTGGATGCTATTCTTGCTTCAGAAACAATAAGGTGTCTAAACCCTTTACACCAACTTTCTAAACTCCAGAGTGTGCCCGACTACAAAGGATATAGTGATTGTGCTCATCCATTATGGACTTGAGCCTTCACTAGCACTGCTTGAAGTCACTGACTAGCCTTTCTCCACGTTTGAAGAGCTGAAGAAATAATTGACACCTTGATAGTTTGGGTGGCCTACAGGAGCCACCTGAAGAGTCTTAAATACCATCCAGTACTACCTCCCAGATGATCCTTGGCATAAGGTAGGAGGATAGTCGCACAAATGCCAGTGTCCTCACTGATACTTACAGCACCAGTATGAAAGAGTTGATTATTCAACATCAGCTGCAGTGGACAGGCCACTGTGTGCATATGCCTGACGCATGTTTATCAAATCACCTGTTGTACTCCTAACTTGGCCAAGGGTACAGGACACACGGGGACCAAAGGAAATGCTTCAGGGACATCCTGGGGGGAAGCTGGGACATGAGCAGTGCCAGGACTGAGGGAGCTCCCTGCCCCTTGAGGGCCCCTCGTGTTGGGACTGACCAGAAGCAAACCTGCTGCCAATCAGCATCTACACATCCACTACTGCACAGTGGATGTACTATTTTTAGGCAGTAGACTAATTTACTGCCCAGTAAATGGTGTGCACATGTAGATGGTGATACTTTACTGTGCAGTAGATTAGTCTACTGCACAGTAAAGAGTCTCATGTAGATACATTGTCTGAGTGTTAGATGCTCTTATTACACAGTGTTGATTATAAACAAAATGATTGACAAAAATCAAGCGAATGACGTTGCCTGCATTCTTCAGTCTGCAAGTGGAGATGAATGGAGGAGATGAATGTAGCCCTGCCAAATTTTTCAAGGACAAGTGGCAACACAGAGGAATTGGAAAGTCGCATTGGTTCTGACTCCTGTCTCATGTAGGAATTGAGATTAAAAACAGGTTCCAGTGAGAGCATGGTGGAGGGGCCCATAAACTGTTAGAAAGTCATTAAAATACTTCATTTTATCCTTGAAATCCTACAAGGATGTTACTTGGGAAAGGTAAACTTTACAAGAGCTAGCTGACAAGTGAGACCTATCTACCATAACATTACATACTTCTGTAAAACTAACCTATGTGACCTTTAAGCATTTAGCAGATGGATGACACTGAATTATTCCTGTTACAACT
>NW_005842822.1:560597-577003 GCF_000455745.1 Alligator sinensis | reverse complement strand
GGAAAATCAGTTATTCAGTTCAGTGGCAAAACCAAAAATAATAATGGGTTGATCTGAAATGGAGGTTTTATTTTGTTGACATTTTTTAGTTGTGGATCTACCTGGAACCAACCTTTCCTTGCTTCATCACACGCAGGTTGTTTTTTGTTTTGTTTGTTTTGGGAGGGGAGTCAAATACTTGGAAAATCTCAGCAAAAGATTTTAATATTTCTGGGGTTTTTTCTTTCTTGTCTAAAAACATTCACTGAATTACACTTGGATTCTTGAATAGGTTTTGGTTTTCCAAAACTGAATTGTTTTACTGATACAACTATTCACCAGAATATCTTGTCCAAGTCTGATCAATAGGTGAAAATTTTTATTGTAAGGAATAGCTTAGAAATGAATGTGTATAGCTAGTGAAAATTATTTTCCCAGTAGAAAATGCAATGAAAGACCTTGGTAGCTAAAGAAAAATCTAACCATAAAGACGGAATGGAAAGGTAAATGAATGGCAGAAATCGTAATTGCCTGTAACAAATGCAGAGGCAACTGTAATGTAAAGCCAAGGGGTCCTGGATAAGGGCGTGTGTGTGTTGATATGTGACTGTTTGGCAAAAGTCTGTCGTCACTCAGCATAAGCTCCAAGTACCAAAGCAAAATACATACAAGAACATACAGCCAGCGAATGCATCATGCATACAGCCAGTATTTTGCAGTTAAAAATAATTGATTAGAGTTATTCAGCAGATCTAATAGGTTCTGGAGCTGAGTGCAATGAAATCCAAGCAAGCAGGAAGATTGCAAGCTTGTTAAAATAAGACTAAGCTAGTTTTGTGTGGCTGACACAAAATGAGTCCATGTGGCAAAGCCACACTGGCATATCTCTAAGAGCAGATTCTGCTCAGTGATGCTTAGTATAAGAGAGTCTCCTGTGACTGGTTGAAAAACATGTTGCAAATGAAGATGATCCAGTTGGTGCACTGACCAGGATGTAAAAGATTCTTGGAAGGATGTGATAAAGTGCTTTGTCATCAGGGAGGAAATAAAGGAATGATATTATAAGGGATTACAAGAAGTCCAAAGTGTAGCACCAATGTACATGCATCAGGTGACGCATTTCTACAATGGGAGGTGAAGCACAAGCCAAAAATGGCCAAATAGTAAAATTGGTTGTTGCTGCTGATTTGAATACTGATATCAACTGAGTTAATAGTGCATGTTTACAGACAAAATGTGTGATTTAACTGCTTTGTATATCTATATAGAAGATCTGACTAAGGCAGAGGTGGGCAGTCTGACTCGTGGGCCAGCAGTGGACTCTGTTTCCCAGCAGCCCCTGCCCTCATGGCTGAGGCCAGTCTTCATGGAGACCCCAGCCGCACCTGCACTGATAGCGCAAGGCTGGGGTTGCCATGGAGACCAGCCCCAGCCACGCTAGCAGGGCAGGTGGCTGCTCCAGAGCCATTGGGATCTTGTGGTGGGGGCAGCTTGGGCTAGGGCTAGGGCAGAGCTACGATCTGCAGCCTGCATGCTCCAGGCAGGGGTGCACAGGCAGTGGATTGTGGCTCTGCCCCTGTTTGGGACGGCCCCAGCCATGCAGGCAGGGGCTGTTAGGAAATGTAATCTGGCTGCTGGCTGGCTCTGCCATTTTGCCCACCCCTGGACTAAGGCCATCACTCAGGCATGAGAGTTCTGTCCTGTGTCATCAGATGAGGAAGTCATGGCTCATGCCAGTTTTCAGTTTTGTTTTGGATGAAAATATTCTGTCCCCAATGTAACATATTAGAGCAGGGGTGCTCAACCTCCGACTCATGGGCAAATGATTCCTGCAGAACCTTGGAAGCTGGCCCACGGGGTTCCCCATGTGTCGGGGAAATTTGGCAGCAGGGGAGCAGTGCCCATTCATATGGCCAACTTCTCCCTTCTTCCCCCTAAGGGGGATGTGCCACCTTCTTCCTGTGGAGCTGGGCCACACCCTGTTTTTTCCCCTGCAGGGCCAAGTCATGCCCTGTTCCCCCATGGGACTGGGTTGAGGCTGGGGTGGCCCCCCCCCCCCCCCCCCCCAATGGTGCCTACCACTCCTGCCCTAGGTGCCGGATCAGGACCACTGGCAGATTTGGCCTGTGGACAGATGGGACACTGCCCATCTGGCCCACAGGGGAAAAAGGTTGAGCATCACTGTTTTAGAGCATACCAAAGAAAAGAACCTTTCACTGAACAGAGCAGCACAGACTGAGGTTGAATATAGAGAAGTTTGACCAGGCTCCAAAAAGATGGAAGCATTCATACTATTGGGAAGACCATAAATCAAAGAATCCTGGGCATGCTAATATGACTAAAACTGGTTCCTAATCTGAATTAAGTATTCTACTTAGATTGCTGTTTCAAGACTGTACAGAACAGCAATTGCTTTGTTGGTCAGATGAACAACTTTACATTTTCAGAAGCATAAATATTGAAGTGTTTTGAAACTAACAGACTTAGATTCTGAGTCAATAGAAGTTCACCTAGATTAATGGATATCTTTCTGCAAAATGATTACACAGTAGCACACGCTTCTAAATCATGGATTTAAACAAAATTTACCAAGTCTGAAAAATCAAACGCAGGCAGTTGGTTTTAGTTGAATTTCACAAATCTTTATTGGCACAAATCAAGCACCATCTAGATTTTGGACAAAGCCAATGAAATAATAATGAATGGGTTAGATAAGAAACATTTGCTAGCAGACAGACTTCAAAGGGTATATAAAAATAATGAAAGCAAAAAACTGCAAAAAGTTTTAAAGTATGTGTGGCTCCAGAATCATCTCTTCTTCAAACAAAATTTGACCAGCTGAAATGAGACTACGAGTGAGGTAGTTTTGTAAGAGCTTGAATGATGGTGATTTGACAGGAAAAAAAAACCTTGGATATCTTGGAGTGTAAACACATATTGGAGCCATAGAGATGAAATTGATGCAGATGATGAATTTCTATATAAAGGAAGTTATAATTCCGCAGTAGGAGGTAGTAAATGCAAACACAGTATGTGTACAGAGAAGTGCAAGAACAGCGGCTGGAATGTCCTGTTCTGACCAAGTATTCATGCTGCCATTGAAGATAAGTTTGAAGTCTGAAATAAATGCTTGAGGCAAAATGCAAAAACACCTCATGAAATTTCCAGTTGGATTTGGTCCATGGTTTGCTGAGATCTAGCTGAATTAAAGAGGCAATGTTACCTTGTATGAAGAGTGCCACTTTTTTTTGATTGAGCTATAGCACAACACAGCAAGTAATAATGCAGTGACATGCAGACTATGCAACTTGTTCATCATTCATTTCCACCTGAGCTAATGATGGATAATGGCATGCTATTCATGACTGACTCATTTTGGAAATCCTTTTTGAGGTATGTATTCAGTCTCCCACATCATGCCCTGACTATGCACTGTTCAATGGGTCTGGTCTTTTACCAGAATATCTGGTGTGTTACACATTCATTACGTGGCTCTTTTACTGATTGATGCTGCAAGAATTAACTGAAAGGTTCCAAGCAATGAATGGAAGGGATAATTGTCCTGAAACTCCACAGTGTTTGATACTTACAGGGCTCATCTACACGTGTGTTGTCACTTAGTATTTCCTTTTGGAAGTACTAAATAACAGTGCAGTAACAGCCTGTACTGCGTCATGGGAGGGAGCGCACTGCTACAGTGATGTAGGTGTGGCGTCACAGTTTGTGCCTGCCAAAGCAACACACTATAGAGCCCTAGCAATGGTAAGGTAGCATCACGTGTTGACATGCCGAGAAAGTTTCACATCTTTGCAAATAACAGGTGCAAGACCCAGAAGTGGGAATCTTGTCCAGTTGGTATTATTAAAAAAGTAGCATTTGTGGTTGGTGAAAGGGTTTTTGTTGGCCTTCAAAGAAAATCTAATAATTAAACACTTTTTTTTAAGTATATTGGAATCCCTTGTGCTAGCCTATCCAATCTGTTTTGAAGTATTTTGGGGGAAAAAAGCCATTATTGGCTTTTGGGCAATGAGGAAGTAGAATCTTGTGGAAGAAAGCTGTTGGGTGGTATTGTGATATGCAGATTTGTCCAAGCTGTCTCCAAACTTTATGCTAAATACTGGTTCACAACCTTTTTAAACTCAAGGCACCCCTCAGAAAGTGCCAGCTTCTAGTTTTCATTCATTATTTTCTTCTAATTGATGAAAAATAATAGAGCAATTATTTTATTGCAAGGAACTCAGAAAGACCAGAGTAGAAGTGTTAATACTGTGGGCTTATCATGTGAATCATGTTTGCATACCTAACAGTGCTAAAATTGTGGGTGCCCTGTGAGACACCCTTGAAAGAATCTCAAGGCACGTCATGGTGCCATGTCACCCTCATTGAGAATCACTAGGCTAAACATTTTGGCTTTTTTCTGTTGTGGTGTTTGCCCCATGGGTTTAGAAGAGAGATGCTGGTTCTCATTTTGTTTAGGCCAGTGGTGCACAACCTTCTGGCCTTGTGGATGAGTGGCATGGGGTCAGTCTGCAGGCCAGATCCTGTACCAGGTTAACACGTGGATCAGTCTGTGATTCTAACCTGCAAGTGCTGGATCCAGCCATGTACTGGCACAGTCTTCTATGCAGAGCCATATTATCTGTCCTGGGGGAGCTCCCCGCAGGTCCAGAAATTTGGCAGCTGGGGAGCAGTAATTAATACTGCTATTGCTCTCCTGCCACCAAACTTCTGGACTTGTGGGAAGCCTCCGGATGACATGGTTTGTGGACCGTAGGTTGAGTGTCACTGTTGTAGGCCAGTGGTGCTTAACTTTTTCCTCCTGGGGGCCAGATCTGGCTGATCATCTCCTGATCTAGCACCTGGGCAAAAGTGGTAGGTACCATCTGGCCATGGAGGTGGGTGGGGGGAAGCCCGGCCACAGCCTGGTCCCATGGAGGAAAAGTGGCATAGTTTGGCCCTGCAGGAGAAAAGAGGGCATGGACCCAGCCCCAGCTTGGCCCTGGGGGTGGGGGGCAGAAGGCACGGCCTGGCCCCAATCCAGATGTGGAGAGAGGGGATGTGGTCTGGCCCTGCAGCGGGAGGGTGGTCATATTAATGGGCGCTGTTCCCCCACCACCACATTTCCCTACTTGCGGGGAGCCCTGCAGGGTGGATTCAAAGGCTCTGTGAATCATATTTGACCTCCAGACCAGAAGCTGAGCACCCCTGGTTTAGGCAGATTAATAGACACCTCAAATCTAGAACATTAAACTTTCTGCTCATCGGCTCCAATTTCATGTATTGAAACATGGTCCTTGTCCATGGTCCAGATCTATAGAAATTACAATACTACCCATTGTGTCCATTGTATTATAGCTAGTAGGTCTCTGACTTTTCTCCTTTGTTCAAGAAAATACTGTTTATACTGATGGCTCCCAAACTGCAGCAAAGAGAGAACCCATGGTCCATAGAGCCCCCCTTGATGGTCTTCTTGTTGAAACCCTTTGAGAATATTTGGAACCCTTAAAAGAGAAGATGCATCAGAAGATGAAATAGTGTAGAAGTAATACTATTGTGTAGGTATGTGTCTGTGAAAAGGTACCTTATGAAAGGAGAGGAATGAAAGAATGGGAGAGCCATAAATTTAGCGGAAAGGGTCAAAAGCAAGTTGAAGTGGAACAAAAAATTCTTCAGTGCTGTACACTTGTTTCTGTCAGCCACATGGTAGCATGTTCCTCAGGACTTGAGTGTGAATCCAAGAGGTGTCACTTAGAGACAAACTGTTGGTCACATTTTGACTGTACTGAAACTTTTTTCCTAGGAAGAAACTAAATTATGATAAGAATATCCTGAACCTGATAGGGATATCTGAAACTATATTTAAAAAAAAATGCCTGAAGACTTGGCTTGATATTGTTCCTGTTTTACCCCAGACATGTTTTTAGTAGTGTGCTGCATTTCTTACTAACAAGATACTTTTTTTTCCTCTTAACGGTAGATTTGAGAATTAACTTCTCTAGTGGATTCTGCTTGTCTGTTGGCACTGGCAAGGGACTTTCCTCAATTTAGAAGAGGAAGGAACTGTAGTTACTCTGAAAATGAGGTGCTTCCTGTAAAGCTTTCCCCTTTGGTGTAAAATTCTGGATATTCAAATATAATCTTAATACTTGATTAGTGGACAGGCATAGTTTTGGTGAAGTTTCCCTAGCAGCAGTAAGAACAACCCCAAACTGTCTTTCTTCTCTTTCTGGTTTTGAACTGTTTCTTTTCATACTAATATCTGTTCTGAAGACAGAGCCAAGTTTTTGTTTTGGGTTTTTTTTGGGGCGGGGGGAGAGGGGGCGTTATTTGCAATCTGGCAACAAATCTTTGCTATTGCAGAGAGGAGGCTGTGCGAGAAGTGTGTGCCTGTTTGTTCTGGTGTCCTAGTGGAGGATAAAAACAAGCTGCATTTTGCTCCATGTGCGCACACATGCATATGTGCATGTGCACTCGCCCTTTCCCACGTGCACGCACACACAAAAGGAGTTTGTTCTTGCTTGTGTTCAGCCAAAAGAGGCCGGACACTGCTGTCTTCAGCTCAGCAAAATTGGCAGGATCCCATCTCCTGTAAACAACAGTCTGACGTCAGCTCAGGCAGTGGTGATAGCCATACAACTTGATAGATTTTTCAACTAGCCAAGCTGTTGAAAGCCTATCATTGGCTTTGATAATCTCTGGCTACACTTTAGAGGACTCTGTGCAAAAAAAATAGATTGGTTAATGACAGAAATAATAGAGCAATACCTGATAACTTCACTGGCAGTGCAGAGGTGGCTTTAAGTACCATATTATAGAGTATTTTGCTTCTGATCCCAGCATATACAGTACTTTCTGTTGTGAATCTAGGCAATCAAATATTTACTGCTATTTAGAATCCACATTGCTGTAGTACAGATTGGAGCACAGTTAAAGTACTGTATAACAATTAATCAAGCAGATGATGAAATTTGACTTTCCCATTGTGTCAAGTTAAGCTGTTTCATTATGGCTTTTTTTTTTCTTTAATGTTTGTTTTACTTAGTCCAGATGTAGTTCAAAGAACTGAGCCTGGCATAACTAAGCTTCTTACTAGGATGTAGATGTTATTTTCTGTTACCAGAATATAAAGACTCTTTCTTCCAGCTTGGATGTTCTACTTTGCTCGTACCCAAAATTAAGACACCAATGCTCTGCTAAGGCTTTAATCTTACATACGTTGAATGAATTTGTGCGGGCCGGGAGCAGTCCGAGGCTTTCGGGGGTGCGTAGCGGGCTGTGGCCAGCAGCCCTGGCACGTGGGTCGGGGAATGCAGGCCAGCGGACTAGAATTAGGCACGGACGCGTAGTGGTTGATTAAAGATTATTTTACTTACACTGTAGATGGTCGCGGTGCAGGCAGGAGAAAACTTTGCTTAAATTGCAGTTACAAAACTCGTACGAACAAGACCCGTAGAAAAACTCGAGCCTCTTGAAATAACTCGGAAAGAGCTCTGGATACACGCACACGAAGTTTGCTAGGCTCTGTGGAACGAGCGCACAGGGAAGGGTACGTCGAGGGATCAGGTGGCGACGGGGAGAGGCTAGAGGTTGATCAGGCCCCTATATCCTTCTTAAGGCACATGCTGGGTTTGTTAGGCTCCGCAGCACTTAGAGATCTTCACAAGATGTGAAGTCCTCCTTCTCCTCCTCCAGATGGTTGTGGAGTCCTCCCTTGCGGGGTTCTCCTTGGAGTTCTCCAACTTGGGCGGAAACCGCTCAAGCCTCTTATACGACTAGCAAACCAATCGCTGGCGGGAAATAATTCTGCAGTGCCGAAGCGCACACAAAATCATACCCTTGGGTTATGACAGAATTAAATGTCAAACAGGGTATAGAGATGTTAAGTTCCAGAGAAACTCCAACTGTATGCAGTATTAAACCCCGCCCCCCCCGATTATCCTACATTTAGATCAGTTCTCTTTAAAATAGAAAAATGTAAACAGTTACCATAGTGTAATACTAAAAATACCTTTTCCGTAGAATTAATTGAACCTCCGTTGTACTTCTGATATAAAGCGACTGATTAAAATGTATTACAAGATAGTTCTCCTCATAACCAAACATTTAAAGAGACTTTTCTGTTGTTCAGATTTTTACCACTGAAAACACACTTCTGTTATGAACTTACAATATTCCTATGCCAAAATCAGCAGTTAAAAATTAATGGTTTGTTGAGCTGGTAACAGCAGGAGGGTCAAAACAAACATGAAAATCTCTCTGCTGGTTGACAGAAAATCAGGACTGTTACAGCAAAAAATTAACAAATCTGCTAAAACAACTTTTCAGGATTAAAATGTTTCCCACCAAATGATTTGCAGAATATGTTTAAGTATTTGTTTTGTGTAAAATATCAGGTTTCCCTCTATTCCTTGTGCTGCAGTAGAGACACATGAAAAGTATGTATTCCTTGCAGGTCCTGTAGTGAGGGATTTGTGGAATCTGTAAAATCCCAGAAGGCAATGAGGATAACAGCCAACGTCATAGTTTTCTGAGCTAAACATGCTTAATCTGTTGGGGGGCTATTTTATTAGGTGGTTTCACAACCATTGGGGCATAGGGTTGTTGATTTTAATTCATAAATAAATCACTTGGCATGTACTGAAAACAAACATTGGGTATATCCATACATTTTATCAAAAGAATGGAAGATAGGAATAGTTTAGGCCTTGAAGATGGGAGAATAGTGTGCCTGAAAAGTGGAAGAGTCTTAACTGGCTATAAGCCAGATTGTCCCTTCAAACCACTGTGGGTAGAAGATGCTCAGGACTCACCTGAGGTGCTTGCCATGAGCAGGATATGTGCACTTTTTACTGAAATCAAAACTTCTGATCTTTTAGATATGAGTGGAATAAGCAAAATGTTCAGATAGCCTTTGTTGTAGCATGCTGGCAAGCAAAAGGCAGCTGAAAAATACCTAGAAAAATCCACCCTGTTATCTGTCTAAATCCCAAATATTCAAGTTTTTTGTGATTGGAATATAGATCATATTCTTTCTTCCTTTCCATCAACCCAGAGCAAGTGAACTGGCTTTATCTTTTTGCACAGACCCTCTATGTCAGCTAAGGAAGGGATGGCAGGGGTGCTGGGTACGAGAGGTCTGCATCAATTGGACCATGTGGCATCTGCCCCGTTGCATTCTGTGGGGCCAACGCCTGGCTCCTTCCTGCTGTTTAAGCTGCACAAGGCCCTGTCGGGGCACTCGTCCACTCTGTGTCTTAAACAGTCCAGTTGAATGAGACTGCATTGATTCCAAGTTGCCAGTGTTATAAATGTGTAGGAAAAAGACACTCAGTAGCAGGTTGCCCCATGGTATGAAGGGTATCTTTGACATCTGTCAATTCTCTTCCTGGGTCCAGTGTGGTTCGTTTATGCCCTCCACCTATGCACATCTACAGAGGGTGAAATCCTGACCCTGCTGCAATCAGTAAGGGTACTGCTGCCGACACCAGCGGGCTCAGAATACTGCCCAGTGCCTATGTAGGAGCTTCAAGCAATGTGAGGAGCTTCGGGGTAGACCCTGTGCACTGTGGATAAACTCCTGGCCCCTCGGAAGAACCCCGCCAACTAGCAACCCAGGAGTTTCGGTTCTCCATTACAGTCTCACCAAAGATCAGATCTTGCACTCTGCTTTGTAAGAGTAAGAGGAAGGAAGGATTCTGTCCTTCTCCCTTCCATGGATAAATAAACGATGCTGTCTCCTCATGCCTGACTAACCTGCCAGTGTGGCACGGTTTCACAGGCATACGGGCTGCTTGCCAGGAAGTGTGCCCAGCCTTCCCTCCCCTCTCTGTGGGTAGATATGGCACGTATGTTGTCAGTGGTGAACGCTGGCCAGTCACCAAATAGCAGTCCTGCTCCAAGGAACACAAAAAGGCAGTAAATTCTGTTACTGCTTTAGCAGCATGGCATAGGAGGACAAAAGTGGCTTTGCATCGGCTGCTGGGGTTTTTTGGAGAGTGCTCTGCCCCCTAAGCCTGGGAGAGCAGAATAAGGACAGGGCAACTCATGTGGTCTTTATGTGGCCTCTTTCTGCCCAGTGTCTGCCTCTTTCTGTAATAAAATAATTTGCTTGCAAATACCTAGTTGGTCTAATAAAAGAGATCACCTCTTTCATGAGTTTTGATTCCTTTTGCCTCCAGACCAATACAGCTACAACCTGGATACTTGCCTACCCCTTTCTGCCCGAAGACTTGTAGAAAAAGATAAGTATTTTGCAGTTTCTTAGTTGGTCTAATAAAAGGTATAATTTCTGAACCAACAGCTGTAGAGTTTTGCATTTCTTTTTGTCTCAGACCAACACGGCTACCAAATACATACCTGCCTACCCCTGTGGCCCTTTTGATTGTGTATTTGTCCTTAGTAATTGGGATTGCCTTTGTACTGGACTGCGTGCCTTACTGAAGGAGGGGAGCAAAGGAGTCTATTGCACATCTAGGGGACGGTCCATTCAGGCTGGCAGTCGGTCTTGTCCTTGATGCTGTCCTCAATCTGGAAAGGATCTCCTTCTTGCTTGCCTCCTGCTTTGTCCTTTTAAGGGCAGTGTCAGGCACAGGAAATATACTGATCTCCCCATGAGGGAAAGCCACAGAAGTCAGACAGGGAGGAAGAAGTCAGGAAGGCACATGAGAGGGTGGGGAAACTCATGAGCTGAAGGGAATGGCATCTTGTGGATTTATGCTGCCTGAACAGGAATGTGGGTGTCATTGACAACCAGGTGAGTTACGCGGCTGCTCGTACAGCTGTATATGCCTGCTATACGTGGGGCCCTGCGTCCATCTGTCAGAGCGGACAGAAGGCACTGATTTCAGACTGACCAGCAGCATTTAAAAAAAAAACCCCTCTGTTTTCAGCTGAATCTTGACACCTTCACAGAGAAGCACTTATTTCTGTTGTGGTAAAAAAAACCCAATCGCTTTGATTTAAAATGGACAAAACCTGGTTTGTTTTGTTTTTTAAAAAATAATAAATACATTTGAGTAAAGGCAGGACTTTCAACCAGCGCCTTAACAAAGGCAATTTGCATGAATAATAGATCTGAGGCCAAAAAAAAAAAAAAAATGCTTCCACAAAGAAAGCAAGTTGCTGCCTCTTCAACATTTTTCTTTCCCTTTCTGTGAGTGACAGGGAGTAAGCGGCAGTAACAGCTGCTGGCCAAAGCTGACTTCCTTTCCGCAGTACTGGGAGAGGGCCCTGCTGAGGGAGCCAGAAACAGCATATGCACCGTGCCAAGCGGAGGGTGTGGCTTTGCACGACCAAGACTTCAGCAGACAGCAACAGAACTGCATCTGTGATAACAGCACAGCCGCGCTGCGCTGCTGCTGGACCCTTTTATTTCGTCCAGAGGTGGCTTCTTAGCCCTTTCAACATGTTGAATGGAAAGGGCTTAAAAACCTGTCGGACAAACATGGGGATTTTTAAAGAGGGTTTTAGATTAAAAACAAAAAAACCCAACCAATTCTTGTTGTAAAAAATACTAAAAGGGAAAGATCAGAGGGATTCCCACCCCTGAATGTGTTTTGTGCATTTTGACAACACGTGGTGTGTAGCTAGTTCCAGTTTTGCTGTGTCCAGTGGCATTGCTTGTGTTAGTTTTTTTTTATACAGCAATTTACAACCAGATTTTTTTTTTTTATTTAGAAATATTGTGATAGTAAAACCACCAGAACTGACAGGTGACCATCTGGGCAGCTGCAGAACCTAAAAGTAAGGGGGGAGGGTATGCATGTGTGTAACCATCTGGGCAGCTGTAGGACCTAAAAGTAGGGGGGAGGGGGGGGTGACCTACATCTCACCCATTTAACTCCTGGTAAACAAAAACAAACAAACAAACAAAAAGTGTCTTTGTTTTGGCATAAGGATCCAGCTTTTTCAGCTATATCCTGAGGCTTGACTTAGGGGTTTTTTTTTTAATTGCATGATTTTCCTTTAAAAAAATAAATAAATGTACAGACCTGATCATTTCACATTGTAAAATTCAAGCTAGTAGGAGGTAGCAGTGCATATCTGAGGGCAGAATTTATCCCAGGCTTGTTAATCTCCATGCTGGTCTTGCTGCCCAGCCCCTTGCATTGAAAGTGCCAGGGGAGCATTCTGCTTCAACCCCTGATGCATTAACTTGTATGATCTTGGATGAATTTTTTTGTAAGTGTATGTTTGCTTGTTTGTTTTTTATCATTTATCATACAAAGGCAGCTTTTTCTAAAATTGTGCCAGAATTTTAGTTCTTCTCCTGCCCCTATATTTTGCCAAAAGTACCCCTGTACAATAATCCAGTTATCCCTTTCTTTCTAAATGCATGCAGACCATGAGTGTGACAATGATTGAGGACTTACAGTTTTATGCAGGAGGGTTGTGGATGAGAGAATTGACTGGGTTTGGTTCTGTTTCTGGTCCCTCATCCCCCATCTTACCCTGTCCCCCATATTCTCATGGGTCATGTGTTGTAGCAGGGTAAGTTCTTTGATAGACTGTTTGCTGCACGACCAGTGGAAAGTGAAACTAGAGTTTCTTACAGTGCTCTTTATCACTAGTTCTAATATTCTAAGAAAGAAAATAACCCAGTGGACTGAAAAATTGAAAACATTAATTGATAAAGTCACAGATAATGAAAATCTGAACTTTATCCGCAGGAAATATTAATGAAGGAGAAGCTAAGTCTTATGTGAATTCCCTTCCTCCCCCCCAGTGGAACATCAAATATAGTTGCTTTAAGTCATGTAGGAGTAACTCTGAACACTGCTGACTCGCTGAAAGTGCAAAGATTAGAAGTCTAGTTGTTATCACTGCACTGTGTTTCTCTTTGGATGCTCTCTGTAAATGTTTAATGATCAATGTTTAATGCTGTCTCCCTGAGGGAGTCCCATTATTAAAGCTTTGTGACTATGAAATCATTTTGCCTCCATGGGGTAGATGCTCAAGAGTTGTTTGGGGGTTTAGTTGTCCGATGTTCAGTGGCTGCTAAAACCCTTGGAATCTTCTTGTAAATGGATTGCAAGTATATGTTGCATCGCAATTCAAGATTTTTACAAAGAATATAGAAATGAACATGTGTACCCTAACACGTTCTATAAGCACGACCATTTTACTAGACACTCAGGACTTCCATAAATAAAATAATTAGCTTTTGCAGCCAGTTTTAAATCTTGTAAACAAATCAGAGCTGGTGAATTACCTTGGATGTTGTATTTGTCTAGTTTACACCCATCTGGTTCTGTTGCTTGTGGGTGAGTTATGTTGGTAACTTTTAACGCAAGTACCTCAACAGTAGTACACGCTTGTGATTTGAGTTAATCAGGAAGGATCTTGTTGCACTTTGGGAACTGTTAACATACAGACAGAACATTTTGCTCACTGACAAAATGGAACTGTTAACATACAGACAGAACATTTTGCTTTCTGACAAAATTTAGCCACATTTAACATAGGTTTTATTTTACAGCACAATCAAACAAGATTAGGACAGGAAGTGGGAAAAACTACTGCATCTGTTTGAAATGAGGAGGAAAGTAAGTAAATAAGTAATCCAAAATGGAAGGCAGTCAGAATACCAGAGCTCACTCTTCTGCAAAGACCCTTTAATGATCAGGTGGTTGAGACGTATTTTAAAATGAGATGTAAAAAAAGACTGTCAGTGGCTGAATAATAATGACTTGGGTTTTGGCTATAGAGGGAGAGTTCATGTGCAGTAAGCCAGTGTGAATTGACAGTGTTCTGATTACAGTGTGCCTTCACTAACTCCCCATGTGGATGCATTTATTGGGCAGTAAGGGCAAGATGGCTAACTCCCCATTTTAAAAAAGGGAAGCAAGGCCTCTGAGTGTATGTTGAGTGTCCATATGGAGAGCTGTTGCAGGATCCCTAATGTCCTGTAAATTCACACCCTAGCTTACTGTGCAGTGATGTCCCTTGAAGACAAGCTGACAAAGGGGAACGTGTTACTACTGTATCACTATTAGTTCCACTTCCTGCAACACCTGAAATTTTTCTCTGGAGGTCTCTCCCTGGTATATTGACCCAGTTTGACCCTGTTTAGCTTGCAGAGCTGCCTAGATCATAGCCCAAGATGGTATGGCTGTAGGCCACAAAATGTACGGTCTGATTTGATTGTATCAGTGAGTGAGAGAGGTTATTATACATGTTACATGCACTTTTAATAAATGCTGCAGCCAAACCTTCCCCTCCTTCCCTTTTCATCTATTATCAATAAAGCGCATTTATTTTGAATGCAGTTGGTTTTTAAGTGACTGTGAAAGGAGCCAGATCAACCAACTGCTCTGGAGTCTGAAGCCCTCTGCTTACTCACAGAAGAGGTGTGACAGCCCGCAGTTGTGCAGACTGCCCCATGGTGTTTTGCCAGCAGACCTCTACCTTGAATTGAAGCAGCTGTCTCTAGGGATGAGAGTAGCTTAGCCTTCAAATCCATTCTTGCCTTGGTCCCTCTGTTGTTTATAGTGCTGGCAAGACTAGCTGTTACTGCCAACTGGAAAAGTAAATTTTGAAAAGCTCATGGGGACCAAAGTTTACTTTGAATATGCAGAGATAAAGCCAGCATCTAGTGTTTGTCCTGAGTCTGTCTTGGATTCAAACAGGTGACGCAGCGCTCCATACTGCATCCTGGTCCCCTGACTTAGTTAACCCCTCGGGGTTAATTTACGTTTCAGCTTTGTAGTTGTCTGAACTTTGCAGACTGGATCAAATTCTGCTCTTGGTTAAAGCCATGCTATATTGGTGGGGCTGCTTTGGATGTAACTGAAGGCACAGGTTGGTCCTTTTGATTTCCATTTAGACATGGTCCAGACCAGGGGTGTCAGACCTTCAGCCCATGGTCCCGATCTGACCTGGGGAACCCTGCCATCTGGCCCATGGAGCTGCCCCTGGATCTGATCAGACACACATGGATCACGGTGCAGAGCTGGTCCGCGGGCCAAATCGGGCCCACTGACAACCTTCCCCTCTGCCTCCTGCAGCATACCTTTCCTGGAGGCTGTTCCAGCAAGTCTGGGACCTGTGCTGCCTACAGCATGGATCATGGAGTGGTCAGAATGAGTGTCGCATGTGGTGCAGTCCAGATGCAGCAGCAGCCATGCTGCATTATGGAGGCCACCCCAACCAGACTGCAGCACACAGTGCCTGCTCTCGGATGTATTCTGCATGGTGCCCTCTCCAGCCTGTCCAGGACCTGTGCTGTATGTGGCACTCACAGGTGCCTCCTGCAGCGCAGGCCCCAGACTGGCTGGAGCAGGTGCTCTGTGTGGCACAGATCCTGGAGTGGCTGGAACAAGTTTTGTGTGCAGTGTAATCTGGTCTGGGCAGCCTTTGTATATGGCAGCTGCCACTCCAGCCAGCCTGCCATGCTTGGCACCTATTCTAGCTACTCCAGGATCCGTGCCACACGTGATGTGGGTCCCAGACCAGCTGGAGTGGCCACCAGATCCAGTATGCTGGGAGATGCAGAGGGGAAGGGGGTCTGTGGATTGGCCCCATGCCATGCCACACCACTCATCTGGCTTGCACCACTAGATGTTTGACACCCCTGGTGTAGATCTGTGGTTTTCAACCAGGGTACAATGCCTTAAGGTCCTTTCAAGGGTGCTGCAGGGTGCCACAGTGTTAGCTCAGTTAAGTTTGCAAATATGTTTCACAAGATTTCAAATAGGAATCCATAGTGTTAAAAACACTCTGACCTTCTGCAGTTGATGACCCAAACTGCTTTGTAAAATTCCTGCCTCATGAATGCTGCTTTGCAACAGAAAAAATTGCTCCATTATCTTTCTTTAGTCAAAAAAAAAAGAGTGAAAGCTAAGAGTTGGCATCTAATGAGGGGTGCCTTGAGTCTAAAAAGGTTGAGAACTACAGATGCGGACACGAGAATATTTTTAGTGACCTATATGCCCACTTGAAAAGGCATAGTCTTTTTATAAAACACTTAATTGAAGATTAAGTGTTTTATAGACTTTAACAAAACCTAAATGGAACACATTTTGTTGCAAAACCTTTTGCTTCTCTTGGAGTTAGTGAGTGACCAGGGGAGCTTTGGCAGTGACTTGAGTGAACCTGTGGTTAAACAGTGTCCAGTGTCAGACCAAAACCAAGCAAAATTCAGCTCTGCATTCAGGTTTTGGCTCCTCTGAGCTTGCAAGCCAAAGCAATATTTGATTTTTACTGAGATTTTAGTGTAGTTTGGGCAACCATCAACCTTTGAAATATGAGCTTCCCCTAAACACGATGAAATGTATAGCAGTGTTTCTGGGGATGGGCCAAAGACGGGGTGAAATCCAGTCCTCTTAGAAATCTGTTTGACTTCACTGAAGCCAGGATTTCACTCAAAATTTTCGCAACACCTGGAAAGGTGCACTCCTCCTTTAGGGGGTGTCTGACTGCAGTGCTGC
>NW_005842822.1:553610-560587 GCF_000455745.1 Alligator sinensis | reverse complement strand
CGAGACAGAGAGAGAGAACATTGAGGCCCTACCTATACAGGATAGTATGCAAGCAATATTGCAATGAACTGGTAATTCTTGTTACAGGTAGTGACTCTGCTGGTTTTGCATGGCAGAAACCAAGTTTACTGAGGTGTGTTAAGTTACAACTCCAATCCATAGTTTTCCATGCACCTTCCAGATAGGTAAAATTTGTTTTCTTATTTATTAAATAGCAGATTTTAAGGAGGGGGTTAAACTGGATTCTTCTATCCTTGAGTTACTCTGAAACCACAGCCTGCATTGCAAAGGGTGCTTTTACTGTGTGCCTCTAAGGCAATTTTACCATTTTAAAAGACAGTCACCAAGTACCTGCATTCTGCTAATTCTTGTCAAAGGGTATTCACTTAGTTGGAAAGTTAGAGAAGCACGTGAAATCCTACATGTGTTACATCCGATAGTCAAACCTGCTGTGTAAGTAGCTCCTTGTGGTAGCCTTTTGCATTAAGTTAAGACTCTTTTATTGTTTCCAAGAAACTCCCGTAAGAAACAAATCTCTGAAAAATAGCACTTCTTCATTAGTGGGTGCTCTAAGGGATATTAAATTCACCAGACACCATGGGCCACATAAGAGGCATGGTGCTGGACTGGGCCCACAGACTGACCCTGTGGGCTGGATCCACTCTGTGCACCATGTGCAGCGCGTGTTCTGGATCCACTCTGTGCACCACATGCAGTGCATATGACAGTTCCAGCACCATGTGTAGCATGCGCCAGGATAGCTCCATGTGCTGTGCGCAGGGCTGAGGCCAGCACTTGCTGCGTGTGGCATTCAGGGCTGGTCCAGGATGCACTCAGCATATAGTCCAGAATCTCAAGCAGCACTGTGGGCTAGATGATGGAGCTCTGGTGGCTGGATCCAGCCAGTGGGCCATATCGTTGACACCATTGCTCTAAGATATACCCACAGAGTGTCCTTTTATAATTGTAAATTCTTGATGGATGGGTTTATCCTGGGGTAAAAGGACCCCTAGGTTGAAGAGCCAAATTACTTTGTAAAATTCCAGCCTCATGAATGCTTCCAGGCCTACCTGTCTGTGAGCTAACCTCCTGACCTGGGTGGCCCATTAGCCTCACTACTAATTGCTTTCTGTATGGTATTTTGCACAAACTATTGTGCAGTATTTAAAGTTGCTGGTCTCTCAGCAAGAAGCACTGGGTGTCGATTACAATATTCCTTCAGATCTGAGACGTTCTTAGGCTTGTTTTAAACTAAACACACAATATTTAATGCTTAGTATATAAATTTGTTTCTACAAAGGACACTGCCCTTTGATGTGCCACATCCTACTGAATTGTAGATTATCCTCCATGAGTTGCTTTCTCTTCAACACTGTATATGCTGACATCTTTATTTTTACTGTCTAAAACATATATATCTTGATATATAATAATGGTTATGTAGGCAGAAGGCTAAGAAGTACAGTTTCTTTGCTTTCAAGTGAGACTCTTTTAAGGGAGAAATCACCTTTGTTAGTTTTTACAACATCCAGAACAGGCACCTCACAGCAGAAATGAGAGAATTGGCCCCTGCCTGCAGGAACATATGTAATCTGACTGAGAAAATAAGGAGGAATGATGGTCATTTACTTGCTGGCAAAGGGACTATCCTTGGTCTGGGTCTCTAATGACTTGAATTCAATTCCTGCCCTGCAACATATTTACTGGATGTTCTCGAGCAAATTATTCAATCTTTCTATTTCAGTTTGTTAACTCCATTAACATTTCCTTTTTCTGATCCTTGGCCTTACACACAGAGATCAGGTTGTTTGGGATAGGGCTTGTGCTTCAGCCTGTGTCTGTGCAGAACTCTGTATAGTAAATAAGACATTGAATTTGACAAACATGAGGGAGGATGGGGAGAAGACAAATGCAATGAGAATAGGATTCTGCAGATACTGCGATTGTGTTTGCATGTTGGACATTCCACGGTATGTTGCCTGCCTGCCTTTAAGATAACCACTCATTTTGGGAACTAGAAAATACACTCCGTGATAAGTTGCTGCAAAAAATATATTCTTGGATTACGTAGCTCCCTTTTATCTTTCTTTTACTCCTTGGGTGCTCTGTGCTAGTTTCTGGCTGATATTACATGTGCACTCGAACTTAGGAGGGGGTGATCCCTGTGTATAGTAAATACTGGGCCTCAGAGGTACGTTTTGGATTGCAGCTTTCTGATGGGAGTTCTCAGGACGTGCTGAGGCACCAGAATCAAAATAGCACAATGATCACCACCCTCCTCTGCCTTATGGCTTTCTCAAAAAATACTTTCCCCTTTTGAGGTGAGGTGTTACTTCATTCTCCCTTGCTAAAGGGCTATTTAGTAGGTAACTTGCTTGCTGCAATACTTTACTGGTTGCTGTCTTCTCTGGAAAACTAACCCTCTATTGGATATCCACTGTTTCCAATGTATTGCTGTTAGCAGGGTGTTTTCTTTTTTCCTTTCATCTTTTCTTTCTCTCTCTTTCTTAACTTCCAGTGCTCTGTATATATCAACAATATGTACCTTTTAGTTCTCATTTTCCTTTACCCACTGTCACCAAAACCCATATTGCATGATACCTAAGCATGGGGTGTGGTGAAGCGGCACTATTCCCAGCCTTGGTAGCTGGCAATTGTCCCCTTTTTACAGTTCTGATAATAAGAACAGATTAGCATGGAGAGTAGACTGCACACCGCTTTGTGTCGGTTTACTCTGCACCTCTGTTTTCCACGAGCCTTGCCAAGAGTTTCCTGGCCGTGGCCATGTCATTCACCGTTCTCCCCCTTCCCATCCCCACCCATTTCCTGATATCACTTTTATTTTAAGTCCCTCGGTAGTACTGGTCAACTTCTGTTGGGCATGCTCCACCCAGGGTCCCCAAGTGTTCTTCCGAATCCAGTTAATCTTTCTGACCAATGTGGATTTGTAGGCTGTGAATGCCTATGACATCTCCAAAGCTTTGTGTTGTGCTTTTTTTTTTTTTTTCTTTTAGGCATTTTTCCTAATGAACTGTGATTGAAATGACACATTTGAACAGTGTTCTCAAATCCTATAGCCTGGATATAATGGTGTTTGGTTTTAAAGATATATATATAAAGCTTTTTGTAGGTTTTGGGTTCCTTCAGTATTCCTCTCCCCATCCCCTATCCTAAATAGTGTGGCATAAATGGAATTCTCTTTGTTTTAAAGGTGGTCTGCTTGTGGTTACTATCTCCATGACTTCTGCAGTGCTTTCTCTGTCAGGCCTCTGATGTGGAAGGTGCCTCATTCCAATACTAGAGTTGTTCAAGTGCATGCATTTGGTGTGTGACACGTGCAGTTATGCTGACAATCTTCACCCTCTCTCTCCCAGGCTTTCTATGCCAGTTACTAGCATAGAACTGGCCACTACTGTTGTCACCAGGACCCAGTGACCTGAGTTCTTATGACTTTCACATCAGTCATAGGGTGCTCTCTCATGTGCGACTGATTTCTAATCATATAAGTGAATGTAGTTTGGACCTGATTTTCCTGTGGGTGCTAGGAATATCAAGAAATGTAACACTTCTTCCACAAAATAAATGCCTTCCCATCCTTCTGATCAGGCGAAGAATTTGCTGGGGTGTTCTGCAGTTGGAAATGGATGGATCCTATGGCTTTGGATCTGGTTGTATTGTCCAGCCCAGTGCATTTAATCCTGGAGCACCTATTGTCCACTACTATTCCTTGTCTCCAAAGGGCCTCTTGCTCCTTTATCATCTTATCAACTCCAAACAAGTTACCAATTAATGGTGAGAGATGAAGGAAGAAAATAGAATGGTTGGAGGCCAGGTATTGCAGACCAGGATACTTTTGCTATTGTGCGTCATGAAAGTATGCTTGTTTGAAGAGTTCTACAGGGTCCACCTTTGCCATCTCTCTTGTCTGTTGTACATATGTGAGGCTTTTATGAGAGAGACCACAAAGTAGTGAGGTCTGTGTTGTTAGTATACTGATGATATTCATCTGTCTCCTTCCCATCAGACCTGAGTTCAGTTTTTCTTTGTTCCCCTAATGTCTGTCTGGAGCACCTGGCATAATAGTGTGGTATCAAAATGCTGGGAATAATGCTGAAGATTTGGTGGGAGATGACTTGCATAAACCCAGTTGGCTTTGGTGTGTCCTGGATAAGAAGGAAGTGAGGACTGTTGGCAGTGGAAGAAGTGCTGAAGAATCTGCAGGGTCATTTGAAGGAGGCCTGTTCCCACAGGTGAGGTCTTTGCCTGCCTGTAGAGTAGATCAATTTTGTTCTTTTGGTTTTATCCTCCATAGTGACCTGCAAAACATTCCTTTTCATCTTTGGTTTGCCAAGGTTTTGCTTCTCTTCTGTCAGACACAGTCACCACTCCCTTTTTCAAGACTAGCTGCAGCTAAATCTACCCCTGAATTATCATTCTTATTGCAGAACACAGCTGTCCACCTTGAAAGCAGGGCATATTGGCTAGAGCATGTTATACCTGTCTTCTGTGCTTTACTTTGGCTGCCAAATTACTTCTGGGGGAGAAATGCGAGGTAGGGTTGTTCATGGTCGGCAAAGTGTTAGTACAAGGACAGTCTTTCCCACTGTCCCTATCCCAGATCCTGTGCTTAGAGATACTTCTGCTGTGTCCATTCCAAGATAAAAGCTCACAGAAGCTGGGCACGGGGTGTTCTCAGCAATAGGCTCTCATTAGAAATCCATTTGAGGCCAGTTTTGACTGCATTTAAAAAGTGGCTGTGTCCTGCATAGGAATTTTGTGATTGCTGTCTACCCCCTCCTCTCCTTTGTCTTGTGGTGTCTGGCCCAATAAGTACAGATGGACATGAGAGAGGGAATACAGTACATGATCTCTGTTATGGTGGGAATGTCTCCTTGAAATTGAAATTGTCTCCTTGGTCTAAATGATGTAAAATGGGTCTGGATACCATGGTGATGGGCATACCTTTTTATCAATCTGTGTAATAGCAGTAGTCTCATCACACACACTCATGCTGAATAACCTTGAGAGCAGCCTCTCTAGCTGCTCCATGAATGTTCACTTTAGAAGAGCAGTGTTTGCTCTAATAGATTAGATTCCTGGCTACTGATGCAGGGAAGTGCAAGATGCAGATTCAGATCACACTAGGAGGTAAGTCTATTTCCTTCACATCCTCGCAGGCAGGGAACAAGAGCATTTGGGTGACTCTGTGCTGGAGGCAACTGTACTGCTTCAGGTTTACTTGGGCCTTACTGCAAAGATGAACCCAGTGTAATCAGGAGCTCTGGAGAGGTCTCATCCCATACTCCTAGTGAAAAAGCTTTTGGACCGTTTGGAACACATCTTTCAAGAATCTGCTTTCTGGACCATCTCTCCCCTGTCCCCCTGTTCATGTCATGACTACAGTACTTGTCCAAGTGGTAAAATACGATAATGTAGGAAAGGGTATTTCTTTAGTAGCTGTAACAGGGGGCCTTCACGGGGCTGAGTTTCCTGTGGCCCGCCCACCTGTTTCTGGGCTAACCGCCCACCTTCTCACCTGCCATGCCTTGTTGTTAATTAATTTATTGATGTTAATTAAGTGGGAAGCTGCCCATTTCTTGCCCTGATGCTAGGGGCGCTATCTGCAGCTCTGTTCCTCCCCTACACCGCAGCCCAAACCTCGCAGATGGCATCCAGATGTTACCAACATCACCGGCCCCACACTGGGCCCCAGAACCCTGCTCTTTGAACCCCACCCGGATCCCTCCATTCAGGCAACCTATTCCGCTTTCATTCGGGGCTGCATAGCTCCCTGAGCTGCTTCCCCTTCGGGTGTGGTCCCCCCACCGGGACCTTTGGCTACTAGCCCTGGCCCACCTCCAGGCCAGTCGGAGCCCCAGGTCCTCAGCTCTGGATGTCCCTTGCGGTGGGCCCCTGGCCCTTTGACCCTTCCTGTCCTGGCCCCAGCATGGGCCAGTCGGGGGATGTCAAGACAGGTTTCTGAGTCTATGGCCCCACTCTCTCTCTCTCTATGGGGCCCACCTTCCAGACCCTACAGAAGGGGGTAACCCACCCAGTCGTGGGGGCTAGGGGTTAAGGTGCCCCGACCCGCCTTTCACCGGGGTGGTAACTGGCCTGGCATTTCCTGGGGGCTCCCGCACCACTGAGAGCCCCACCAGGCCACCCACTCCCAGCAGAGTGCAGTTTTGGGTTATGCCCAGGACCAGGAGCCTCCTGACCATCCCCTACATCCTCCCTTACTTCCAGATGATACCAGCAGCCAGGCGATGTTGTTGCCTGGCCTCCAGCAGCAATAGTGCCCTGATTATATGGGCAGCCCTAGGTTCAAAATGGCTGCCCTCACTTGCCAGCTGCTGGCTTCAGGCCCTTGAAGTGGCAGGCACCTGCAGTGCCCTGCCACAGTAGCCTTCAACATGGTAAATCTGTAAGGTGGGAGGGTTGCTCTTGCTATCGGCTAATGATCTCTCCTCACCTCCTCTCATCTGTTCTGTTGTCTCTCCTCTCCTGCATACACTTCTCTGCTGCTTGATCATTTTCTTCTTTTGGTTCCCTTCTTCCCCATCTTCCTTGAGAAGCTGCCTGGCTTTATGAAGGTGCCCAGAACTAAAGGGCTTGGTCATCCTCTCCTTCAGCTCCCCTACATAGATATGGGCTTTGTTGGGCCCTTTTCCCCATGCATGTTATACCTTTACTGGTGGCTGACAGTTTCAGTCAAACTTGTGGTTTTGGGTAGGGTTTAAGGGCAATACCTACTTCCTGTCCATCTTCTTCCTCATTGGAGGCAGCTAGTCTAGCTTCTCGTCCTTTTTCTCCAGCTGCTTTTACTGATTTCCCAGCTCTTTCTTGGCACTGGAGAACCTTGACATCTGTAGAAGCAGCTGGAAGCAAGATGGGAGAGCCAGCACTCTGTGACCAGCCAGCTCTCCACAAACCGCAGTTTGGGCACCAACAGCTGAGAAGGATTCCTCCCCTTTCAG
>NW_005842822.1:551387-553579 GCF_000455745.1 Alligator sinensis | reverse complement strand
CAGCAGGAAGACCTTTATTGCTTATGATTAGTTTGTATCAGGAGCTCCCTGTTTCTCACCATACTGACAAGTATAGGCGTTTATGCTGATCTGTGCAGATCTCACTGAAGTAAATCTCACATGCAAAGCGCCTACAGTGATGCTAAAGTCCCCTGACTGATCAGAAGAATGAGTGCTTTTAAAAGTTTGTAGGGGAAGAGGTTGTTAAACCAGTTTTAGTCCCCTTCTGGTTTTGTTTTGTTTTGTTTTTTTGTTTTGGCCCTGGTTCTTTAACCTGCCTGCATTTTCTCATGGCTTGGAGAAGCCGTCACCATTAACCAGTCGTTGGCCTTTATCAAATGATCATTGCCCAATTGTGCCAGTAATTCATTTTGTCTCACTAAGGACCAAGCAGAAGTAATTTGTCTCCTCCCCTTCATTTACTGCCTGATGGAGATGTAAGCCTCCTTCTCTAAAGCAGCAGTTCCTGATCTGTGGTACGCGTACCGCTAGTGGTACACGTTAACAGATTTATTATAATTACTTTATATGGCAAAAATTTGCTGGTGGTACTTAATGTTGTATCGTTTTAAATTGGTGGTGCATAATCTGTCACAGTTTGCGACTGCTTTAAAGGAAAGTGACTTGATAGCCTTCAGATGAGCAAACAAATTCTCTCATCCCATAATGACTATCCTTTCGTTCTCCTGCAGTCCTTGAGCATAAAGGGATGGGCCTTGCAAAACCACTGAAGGGAAGAAAGGTGCAGGAAACTTGCTGCTTCTCCTAAATCTGCCTTGCATTATAGCACTGAAATCAGCAGGATGGTGAAGATGTGTCCCTGAATGAAAGCCTGTAAGTCAGGTTGCCATCAAAAGCCTTCCAGCGTGTGTTACAGGATGCAAAATGCTTGGCAAATAGTATAATTGTTTAATTGAAATCACTTATAGACAACACTCCGCTAGAATGTTTCTCCTCACAACCATGTGAATATGCCTGTACGCGTCAACAATGCAAAATAACCCTGTGGAAGCCAAGCAGTTGAGAGTTATTGCAAAGTACAGTGACTCTTTTGTTTTATAGGTGGTTACCTCCACTTTCTTAGGTGATTAAAGTTGTCAGTCATGTGATGGAGGCTGTATAACAAGGCAGTAGGTACAAAGATGCCTTGATTTTTGGTTTAAAACATATATATTGAAGGGATTAAAAAAAAAGATTAGGGGACAGTGTTCTAATAGGGACTTTAATGCAACCTCCCATTTTACATTTGCCATCAACTGCAAGGAAAAGCTTGCAGAAGCTTCTCTTGGCAATGAAATGTCTAACTCCCTGATTTGCAAGAGTAAACAGCTGGTGGAAACTGTTTCTTGAAATGCCATTATTTGCACCCACAAAATTACAGCTTGTTGATGCAAAATGGGGAAGCCGGTTTTTAAAAGTGTGGCAATGCAGGAAAGTTCAGGCTTCAAACCATTATCTTTGATAAGATTGAACCATGGCCAATGTGGTTCCCATTTTCAAAAAAGGGAGGAAGAAGGACCCAGGAAACTATAGGCTTGTTAGTCTTACCTCGGTCCTGGGTAAGCTTTTTGAGAGAATTATCCTGGCGCATGTCCACCAGGGGCCAGCAGGGGAGGTTATGCTTAGGGGCAACCAACACGGGTTCATTAGAGGCAGGTCCCGTCAGACCAACCTGGCCAGGTCACAAAATCCTTGGACGCAGGTGTCGCGGTGGACATAGTTTTTCTGGACTTTGGGAAGGCCTTGTCTCTCACCCCATCCTCATTAAAAAACTAGGAGACTGTGGCATCAATACCTACACAGTGAGATGGGTCACCTAGTTGGCTGGAGGGCTGCATGCAGAGAGTGGTGGTGGACGGGTCATTTTCGACCTGGAGGGATGTGGGCAGTGGGGTCCCCCAGGGCTCGGTCCTCGGACCCGCACTGTTCAACATCTTCATCAGCAACTTGGACAAGGGGGTAAAAAGCACCCTGTTCAAATTCACAGATGACACTAAGATGTGGGGAGAAGTGGGCACGCTAGAAGGGAGGAATAGGCTGCAATTGGACCTGGACAGGTTACAGGGGTGGGCAGATGAGAACAGGATGGGTTTCAACACTGACAAGTGCAAGGTGCTGCACCTGGCGAGGAAGAACCAGCAGCATACCTACAGGCTGGGGAACTCCCTTCTTGTCAGTGCAGAGGCAGAAAA
>NW_005842822.1:529250-551091 GCF_000455745.1 Alligator sinensis | reverse complement strand
AGGGTAGATTCAGGCTAGACATCAGGAGGCGCTACTTCACTGTCAGGGCAGCTAGGATCTGGAACCAACTTCCAAGCGAAGTGGTGCTGGCTCCTACCCCGGGGGTCTTTAAGAGGAGGCTGGATGAACAGCTAGCCAAGGTCGTTTGACCCCAGTGCTCTTTCCTGCCATGGCAGGGGGTCGGCTTTGATGATCTGCTCAGGTCCCTTCCGACCCTACCTACTATGAAACTATGGTAGGAGAGAGCACTGGGCAACCTCTCTGCACCATAGAGCTGTGTGTATACACACACCCACACACACCACTTCTGTCAGGGGTTAAAGTCCACTGTAAAACAAATATCATAAGAAAGTAGCCCAGATATTTTTATTTTTTCTCATTCCTAAACCTTTTCTGTAAAAGAGAAGCTCTCACATTTTCCATTCCTAATTCAAGAGCTGGAGCGATCACTGAGGCCAGGTATCATATTACAACAAAGAGTGAAGACATTTGCTTGCAGCTTCATCTGCACACAGTGCAGCTACACAGCCATTTTTGTCCGCCCCAGAGTCCACATACAAATGATGAAAGGAAAATAGCGCATCTTCCCTCTAAGTCTGCCCTTGGGAAGCCTGGGATCTGAGCTGGAAGTTCACACCAGACTTCCATGGAGTTTTGAGACCCAGCACAATGGCAGCGTGTGAGTGCGTGCGTGTGCGGGGGGCCAGCTTTTTTTTTTCATTTACATGGGCAGTGCAATGCTTTCTAGAGTCAATGCTTCTGCAGCATCCAGACTACCAATAAGAGTACGTTTGGTAAGTAAAAATAATCAGTTGAAATATTTTGACCTGGTAATGTGTGTAGTTTGAAGCAAGTCAGTTGGTCTGTAATACTATTAATTTTTTTTTTTTTTAAATCAGCCAGCTATGTTGCATGCCCTTCATAGTGCTGGACGGTTTCTCGGGGGCATTGTTAGAATATCTGTTTTGGAGGGGGAGGGCCACCAATCTTGATCTGAATGTATCTGCTGAAGCTCTCATTCTGGGCCCCATATTTGTTATGCTGTAGACACGAACTTGAATGGGAGTGCACCTGTGTAAGAGAAGGCAAAAATATCTGATTCTGCCTCTCCTACTCTCCTCTTCCTGTTCTCTGAGCAGGGGTGTATTTTCTTTTCTTTTTTTGTCTAGCTAAACTTTATTTCCTTTTTGTTCTTCCTTTTGTTTTTCTATTGAACCTTTTATCTTATTCTTAACTTCACCATGTTTTCTCTTTCACTCTATTCACCTCTCATCTCTTCTCAAATCCTTCTCCTGGTAGGTTTACCTTACCTTTATTTTCATCTCTTCTGCCTCCTCTTGGTCTTCCCTCCACAATCTGGCTCTTTGCAACCCTCCCTTTCCTCTGTATTATTCCTCTACTGGTGGCTGTATTGAAAGACTAATAGCTTTCCCTGGATTGCAGTGTTCTTGTAGGGAATGCAGAGCTCGCTACAGACCTGAATCTTTTCCCTCTGTACTTTGCTTTGACGGAGGTGATGGCAAAGTCCTCTTTCTGTGTATAGGTGGGTGAAGGGAAAAGAATATGTAATACAGCCATGACAGCTTTGATAAGAGCAGACTGGTAAGGTCTAGCTACTTATCTATGTGTATTGTGTACAGCTTACATTATTTCTGCAAGTGGGCATTCTCTGCACAACTGAATTTGCTGCTAGATGTATTATGGGAACCCAGTGAAGATTTTCTGGAAGGGTTCTAGGACCCAAAGTTAATTAACTAATTGTTAAGTGACCCTTAGCCTTGCAGTCAAGACCCTCAATGACTTGGAAAGGAGTTTGGTTGTTTTCACAAGAAACGATGTCAGGATTGCTTTTTTTTTTTTTTAATTAAAGTTAAAATTAATGTAAAATATTAGAGGCCCCAAAAGCCATAAGACTCATGGCCTCAGAGGCTAACCCTGTGCACTGCTAGGTTCCCAGGTGGGGTTCAGATCTAAAACTGCATGTTTTAATGTCATGCTCTGTTGGTGCTTAGTTGCATGCTTCTTATGTGGCATTCATTAGCATGTCCCTACACTACCGTGGTTCACCATGCCTGACCTGTGTATTGAGATGCTTTATAAACCACATTTACCTTGAATATGAAATAAGCATGCATAATGTGTATAAAAATGTAATCTTGATGATTTGGACAGGTTTTTTTGGCTCTTACCTCATCTGCCTTTACTTCTCTTTAGAGTAACAGAGACCTGTTTTATGTATGTACTGGACGTGCAATATGTAGTATGCACAAACTCTAAGTCACAAAAAATTAAGATTGTACTTGAGCTGCCTTTTTTTCTGAGGGACCCTGGCTGCTAGCGTGGTCAAGGGCTGAATGAAGCATACAGCACTCCCCAGAAGAAAAATCAAGGGTAAGGTGGCATTCTGTCCTCCAGGACTAATTGGATAGATTTGTATCTGTATCTGGATTGAAGCAGGAACAGATTGGACCTCTCACCTACCTTTAGTCTTTAGTGGAATGGATTAAAGTTTGGAGAAGTTTGATAAACTTGCCTAAGAGTGCGTTTGTGTTTATCTTTATGCATATCTGTAATCCCTAATTCCTAGTGGCAGCAATGGTGATTAAATACCAAGTAGAGGGGCTCCTCTCGTGGGACCTGTGGTCTGAGTGAAATCCAAGAAATACCAGAAAGCCCATGAGAGAATCTCTTATTGGGAAACTTCCATTATAGCCTGGCAGAGAATAATCTTTAGCAAAGAATATGTTGAGGATGGGTCTCTTACTAAGAGTTATGCTGCAATGAAACAGAAGTTACAGGCATATGACATTCAGAATGTCCTATTTAAATGACCATTATGGTCCCTTTTGGCCCATCTATGACTGATGTAGGAAGGCCAGTCTGTGACATGTCTGCACAATGAAGGGAAGCACAAATGGTCTTCCCACTTTATATCCACATCCCTATTCCATTGCAGCCCCTTTTGTTCTGTAGAGTATGAGGCTCTCCCCCTTCCCATATGATCCTGAGGTCTAGAAGAGGTGGAACCATGACCCTTATACACTGGATTATCGGGGGAAGAACTGTATCTTAGATACATGGGCTACATTGTGTTTCCCTTTATGTTCCTAGATGGCACACAAGCAGTTGCATAGCTGCAGTTTTTGGCACTTCCGCAAAGTTTGTGATTCAGTTCCGTGTATGAGCCAGCATATGCTCACTGAGCATGCTTGCTAGGGCTGCGTAGTGGCTAGGTATCTGCATGGCAAAACATGTGTAGGTCCTAATGTTTTAGGCGCAGAAAAATCTGGAGTAGTTAGTAGTGAGAAGGAGTAAGGCCTTCCCACCACTTACCCAACAGCTTAGTGGTTAGGCACTTGCCCAGGGGCCGGAGACCCAGGTTCTAGCTCTATCCCACCCAAAGGGTGAGAATCTGTAACTCCTGTTTCCTCGCCAAGTGCTGCAGCCCTCCTCTTGAAGTAGGTCCCCCAGACAGCCAGGAGAGAGAGAGATGCATGGGCCAGTTTTGCAAGTAGGACTGAAGAAGGACCTGGGCGCTGTCTAGCCCATGGCCTTGGTGGTTACAGCCCCTTTCCTGGGAAATGATGATACAGGTTCAGACCTCCTCTGGGTCAAGAAGGGTTTTAGATCTTAGGGCTCCTGCTTCCTAGGCAAGTGCTTATCTATTGGGTGAAGAGGTGGCAGGGACAACTTCTTCCTCCTCACTGCTGCTAGCAGATACACTTGAAAGGTAAGTTTTAATTCACCACAGGACAAAACAGAATCCCAAACTACCTGTATTTACAAGAACTGCAGTTATACAGCTGTATGCATTTCTTTAGGGCCATAAAACAATATTATTTAGCCCTCCACCCCCCATCCTTTGCTCTTTTCCTAGGCATTGCTGCTGTGCAAGAGTCCAGGGCAATGACTAAAAGATAGTTTGGTCCCCGACTGGTGAATGGAGCTGGTATTGTGAGGTTCATGGTTTATTTCCCTGTTATTTCAGTATCCAGGCATGCTCAGTTTACAAGAAAATAGCCCTACCCTAAGCATTTAGAGCAGGGGCGGGCAATTATTTTGGGCGGAGGGCCACTTACTGAGTTTTGGCAAGCCATCAAGGGCCGCATGACAGGCAGTCAGGGGCAGATAAATATTTTCCAAATTTTTGGGGCCCCGCGGGCCAGATAGAATGGCCTGGCAGGCTGCATCCGGCCCATGGGCCACATTTTGGCCACCCCTGATTTAGAGAATCACTATTCTGCCAAGTGGCAATGGTGATTTCAAACTGCCAGCCCTTACATGTTCACCATAGGCTCTGAAAGCCATAGTAAGCTCATTCTCTTGCCAAATCTGCCCTCCATTGTGTCTTGTTTCTATTGGGGTATATAATAAAGGCAAGATAAGGCACTTGAGTAGAGTTGGCAAAGTCTGTTGATGATGTATATTCATTATAGTGTCCAGCTTATTCTTCTATAGCTGTCTTGGCTGGGCAGCGATAGTAAAAAGCTTACCATTGATGAAGTGATCAGATATGACACATGCAGCAGACCCATCTGTTGAGTAAGAGGGTGCCATTCTTCCATAGTCACTTTTCCATGGCAGAACTGTGTGGGGTTTTTTGTTTGTTTTTTTTTTTTTTAGAATTAAAAAAACATTTTTGTGTACTATCCTGACATGGCTTCCAGAACATTGTTTACTTAAGACACCTTTAAAACAACAGCACTGTGGTCACAGTCTTACTGTCACAAACAGCCATTATTAGTCTGTGCTCATCAAGAAATTATAAAGAACACACAGTGCCTGGACTTGGTCTGGGGGAGTAGTTCTGAAACAAACTGCTGAGATTTATCTGGGGTTTAGTTTAGCTCTCTGCAATTTAATGTGTGTGTGTGTGTGTGTATGCATACATATGTACACACATGTGCGCACACATATAGATATATATAATTTAAATCTCTAGACAATAGTTCACTGGGTTGCAGGGAACAAAGCCCTCTAATGAATAGTCCATTGTTTGCACACATTTGAGTCAGTGTTTCTTAGTTGAAATAATGCCATGAAACATGGCTTGCAACTTTGACTCCCCTCTCTCCTCCCCACTTTGCCCTCCCCTCTACAATAGCGTTGTTGCTAAATCCTGATGCAGTTTCTCTACAGTTTCCAAACTCCCTTCATTCCTCTCTATTCCCTCTGCTAAACTTCACGTCCAAACTTGATCATCTCTTGCTTCCACTAGCACAACCTCCCCCATCTCTGGCCTCTCAGACTCTCTCACTTCAGCCCCTTTTTAATCCATCCACAGCACTGCTGCAAAAATCATCTCTTGTTTCCTGATGCTCTAATCATGTCTAGCCCCTCTTCAAATCCTTTCACTGGCTTTACCTCTCCTTACATGCAGCCTTGAGCTGCATGCTCTGGCCTTCAAGCCCCTGCCCTGCTTAGCCCCTGCCTACCTCAGTTCTCAATGGTTTGCTTGCTCCTTTTGGTGTGCACAATGCACCTCTCGCTGCTCTGCACCTTCTTCCACGTGACCTCAGAGTCCAGAGTCTTTGATCTGGGTTAACATTGGATATTTCCTTGTAGTAGGAGGCCTGTAAAATTCTTGTACTCCCCTCAGTGAGGTGTTAAAATAAACTCAAATAATCAATCAAACACAAACGTGTGGGAATACTCTTGTACAGTATTGCATCTCTGTCTCTCTAGATTATAAACTCTCTGCCACAGAAACTTTGGCCTCCTATTTGTCTGAAAAGTGCTTGCTGATTGCATGTCTTCCCCCCTGCATAAATAAACTCGAGTGCAGTCTGTTGCTGCATTAGAGTTTGTTTCTGCATGTTAACACTGCGGAGGAGGCCCTTTCCACTGTTGTCTGGGTCTCTTAGCTGTTCGCCTGCATGGCTTGTTTAGCAATCTCTTGACCTGAAACATACCGCTATGGGACCACATTCCCCTTCTCTGCAACCCTGATTTATAGATAACTAGATAAGAGAGTTCTTGGCTGCCCTATTTGAGAACTATTCTGCTACAGGAAAGCTCACCTAACAAACACCCGATAAGGGAACAGTTCCATCCAGTTCAAAAGCCTTCTGGCTTTTCTCTTAAAAAATGCTTTCCCTTTGAACACCAGTGCCCTCAAATTCTTCCTTGAGGGACACAGTTAGCACCCATTTCTTCAGCAGCCGCTTAGATGCAGAACTGGTACAGTTCCCCTATGCAGAGGAGGCAAGGAAGAGCTGGGTATTCTGGCCCCCCTGGTGTAGCACACACTTACCACATAGTGCAGGTTACAACTCTAGTGCAGCAGTGCCCAAACTCTGAGAGGTTGCACATCACCCATTTAAAATGATACAACCTTAAGTACCACCAGCAAACTTTTGTCATATAAAGTAATTTATGATAATTATGGTAATGCGTACCACTGAGAGGTTGTCTACGTACTGCTGGTGGTACATGTACCAGATTGGGAACCGCTGCTCTAGGGTTTCCCTGAGCAGATGAGCAGATTGGGATAGGCCATCTACTGGGTGGTGAGGATAACACCCCACAGATTCCCCATGTAGAAGCTACAGAGCAGTGGGCTGAGCAATTGGGAGACGAGTTTAGATCTTCTGTCTCAACTCCTGTCCTTCTTGCCCATGAAGATGCAGTGGGACCAAGACAGACTTCTGCTGCTGCCTAGTTGTTGCGTCCCTTCATGTGATAACCTTTGACAATGGTTGTCCCACAACATTCTAGCACTGTTATGGAGATGCCTAGTTGGATATGAGATCCTGGTTTTGGACAGAAGTCTGGCCTCACACATGTGGGTGTAACTTAAACACTCTACAGACATGTCTATTGCCTGGCTCCCTACCTCTGGCAACAAGAGTTGCTCTAACAAGCTGTGCAAAATTGGCAACAAACAGCAGGGGAATGAAGGATGCTTTGATCCATGCCAAAGAAAATCCCATAAAAGATGCTGAAAATTATCTGTCAAATTTTCCCACCTTGCATTTGCCAGGAAACTAATTTTGTTGTGCCCATCAGATGTTTGGAGTGGGAGGGGGTAGGAGTGAGAGAGAGAAAGAGGGCTATTTAAACAAATACGCTACCTGTCAAAGAAATCAAGCTGCACATGCCATAAACTTGTTGTTTATACCAGATTGTCAACATGGGGTTCCAGGATCATGTCTGGTGAGTTAATAGTATGCCCTGGGATAGCTCATAGCAGTGCTGATAATAGTGTCACCAAATAATGGCCAGTTGGGGAAAATATATTTAAGAAAAAAATTGACTTTTCAGAAGGCACTTGCACTGATGGAAGAAAAGCCCCAACTTGTGGCATTAACCCTCACACCACTGACTTCACAGGCTGGTTATGAAACCACACTTGGGTGGGCCTGGGAGCAAGGGGAACTATACAAATGCACCAGGCTTGTGTAGCACATTCCACATCTAGCACCCATTCAAATTGGCATGAAACATTTGTCATTCCTAAGGGGGCTACCCTTGTCCCTGTCATAATGTCAGATAATCATCCCAGATGGAGTTCCCAGTCTTCCCAGGATGAACTGGCTATGCATCCTTGATTTTGGTTTTTCATCTGCATAACCTAACTTGAGACTTTCTTTTCTTTGCTTGGGTTGTGGCATATTTGTATTGCAAGGAAAGCTTGTGCACTAGTGTTAAATTTATTTTATCTTGAAGGTCTATGCAGTTTAACTTTTGATTCCTGTTCCATTCTTGTGCAGCATGGGTGGAGCAAAAGGAGACCATGTTTTTGTTTCTTTCACTTGCATCACAGGATCACTTTCCAGCTGAGTCCCTTATTATGCTTGGTACCTCCTCCTCCCCCCACTCCTGAGCCTGAGGGTGCATCTCCATGTGCACTTTAATATGTGTTAGTCTATTTTAATTTGCATTAAATCATCACTAAAAATGTGCTTTTTATTTAATGCACATTAGAATAGCTTAACGCGCACTAAGTGACACTTAAAAAGTGTGCTCTTTAGTTATTGGGTATTAAGCCAAGCTAATGCTCAGTTCACAGCAGAGGGCATTTATACACATACATTTGTCTGCTCTGACATGCCAGAAATCCAGTGCATCGGAGCAGACTCGATTAATCCAGTGCATCGGAGCATCGATTAATCGAGTCTGCTCCGCATACGAGCCGATTCTCTGGCGCTGCGTCATGCATTTGTATAAACGGCAAAATGTGCATTGGTGCTGAGAAAATGAAGACGGTGTGCTTTTGAACTTAAACACCTTTGAGTGTTTTGGGTGAAAAGCGCACTGCTGCCATTTTTCTCATGTTGATGTGCATTTCACCATTTATACAAATGCATGTGACGCAGCACTGGGTGCTTTTAAAAGTGCCTGGTGCTATGGCACAAACATGTATAAATACCCAGAATTACTAGATTTAATGTGCTTTAGTTAATGGACATTAATGCATGTGTAGACACACCTTGAGTATGCTGTGCTTTCAGCCTGGTCTTTTACTCTCTCCTGAATATATATTTTTCTACAAGGCCTATAAAAATGTTGGTAGCATTAGAATGATGTTGTAGCTGTGATGGCTGAGAAATTATATGCAAGGAGCAAGGACTTCTTTGGGTAATATCTTTTATTGGACCAAGCGCATAGTTGGGGTAAAGTTAAGACAAGCTTTCAAATGCAAGACATTCATTTGTCTTTAGGTCTTGCATTTGAAAACTTGTCTTAACTCTATCTCAACTATGCACATGATCCAATAAAAAATATCACCCAAATAAGTCCTCGCCTCACATTAATTACAACATTTTAATAGAGACTTTGTTTCTTGTTACCCATTCAGTACTCCACCCTTTGCTAGTATGTAATATTTCTAGATCATACATTCTTTGAGGTGGAGACTTGGGTTTCTCATCTGTATTGCGCCTAGCTAAATTAAAGAAAACAAGAGTGGGGAGGAAATCCCAGAGAGATTGAGGTAACATAAAATTAACCTTGCTTAGATAGATACCAAATTAATGCTGTTGTCCAAAGCAAATGGATTTGGGAACAAGCATCATCACTTTTATACCAGTTGTTTATTTGTTTCTGTGACATGCAGTGGAGAGCTAAAATGTTCTGCAGGTTCTTAGTGGAGGCTTGCTTTATAGCAAGAGGCAGCAGCATGTGAGACTGCTTATCACAGTGCCTGCTGTAAATGCATGCATAAATGGGGGAGAGAAGAAAACCCTGTAAAAATTTAAGTATAATATAGCTCCACTGGTGCATGAATTTTTCCAATGGATGGCTCAGTTGATTGATAATAGCATCCAGAGCTTGGCCATCCCTAGGCTTGCTGGTTCAGATGCAGCCCAGGGGTCAGTTCGCTGATGTGCATAAAATGAGTTGTTGGTCTCAAGTCTTTTCCAAGTGGACAGCTGTCTACACCACTAAAGGCCACCATCACAATTGGCAAACTTATTGCAAGACTCAGCTGAGGTGCTGTCGGCTTGCATGGCAGGGAGACCACATTAATAATATTTAGCCCTGAAACAGCATTTTTCATCTTCAAAGTGCCTCACAAGCCTTAATCCATGTGCTCTTGTGCAGTGGGTAAGTATATATCCTGGTTTTGCAGATGGAGGAGGAGAGAGGCTAGGAAACAAAGTGCCACATTTTTTAGCCGGTTGTACCAGTAGTGTAAATCCTTACGTGGACTGTTTGCTTGAGGAGCAAGCAGGAGAGGGGCATAAAAAGGGGGTGAGGGAGTATGCCCAGGATGCAGTTCAGGTGTGCCACAAGTAGGCACAGTATAAAACATCTGGATAGAAATTAGTTATGTAAAGATGCATCTTGTCCTAGTAACCCCCCTGATCCCAGATTTCAAGGCAGCAATTTAATACAGCAATCTGAAATGTATGTGAACAGCTCTTGTTGTTTCCGAATTAAGTCAAGAAATAAGGGTCCTATCCATTGAAGAAAAGTGAGAGCCTGTGTGTAAGCTATGGTGTAAGGGGGATGTCAATTTACCCAGTTCCTCTCCTGTTCATTTCACAGCTTATCACATTCAGCCTACAACTTGGTAAAAACGTGGTTTCATCCACTGTTGCCCAGTAATACAATGACAGTCTGACCTACAAGTAGCCTTAGAAAGGAAAGGGCAGTTCAGCTGGGTGACACTATTGCACATGCAGCAGTTATCTCTGTATATCTACAAGTTTTCTGAACACTTTTTCTCAGTCTTCCTCAATGCCAATGTAAATCTCTGAAAACCAATGCCTGCTTTCTCTCTCTCCCCCCCCCCCCCCCCCGAAAAAAAAAAAAGTGGTCCTCAGCATGGAAGATGACACCGAAGCCAGGATTACAATTTAGTGAGTTCCTGGCCACCAAGTCTGTGTTCAGACTGCTAGCCCACTGGTTCTCAGACTTAGGTTTGAGGCACCCCTCAGAAAATGCTAGGTCTTTGTTTTTCACTTATTTTGTTGATTATGGAAAAATAATAGCATTTTTTCTATTGCAAACAACTCAGAAAGATTACAACAGGTCAGAATTTTTTTAACCCTGTGGATTCTTTTTTTTTTTTAATTTTAATTATTGGGTTCGTCTTGTGAATCATGTTTGCACACCTAACAGTGCTAACATTATGTGGCATCCTGTGGCACACCTGAAAGCATCTTGAGGCACCCCAGGGTACCATGACCCCCTGGTTGAGAATCACTGCACTAGCCTTGTGCTTCTTGTAGATGCTCTTTAACTTGGGCTATGTGATGACACTTGTATTGCTGCTGTACCTGACTTGTCTGCTACTCTTGTAAGCAGTAAAGTCAATTTTGTCTTGAACAGCAGCTGAGAAATATACCCTGTTCCGGGGAGAAAAAAACAAGTTTCATTTTTACTCATTACTCTGTTTTAGTCAGCAAGTTGTGGCTTTATTATGGCACCATTTCACACAACCTTCCTTCAGCCTTACAAGCCTTACGCCCTGAAGGCGGAGTGTCTGTGTGCTCTCTGGACAGAAAGCATCTTCCCGAACATTAAAGGACATTGAGTCAACTTCACACTACAGATATGTCACCTATTTTTAAATTTACAAAATGTTAATGCCAAAAAATTGGAAAAGGAGTGGGGGGGAATTTAATAACCCTTTTACAACTTAATCTTCTATTCAGTGTTTGTATAACTGTAAATTACCTGCTACTTAATACCAGTATTTTTGATAACTCTCCAGAGCCAATACACTGAAAACCTTCAACCCTAGCGGGTATTTGTACTACAGCATATTTAACAGCCGTGACAACAATTCAAGAATTGTATAGCAGTCTCCCCTCCCTGTCTGAGCGTTACAGGCACCAGAGTGTCTCCATTGGAAAACCCCTAAACATACAGTTTCAGCCAAAACTGGTTTAATGATAGTCTACCAGAGCTTGACAGGACTTTGAAAAAAAGGCTTTATTTTCTCCTGCTCCCTCTTTCCCCCCCCCCCCCCCTTTTTTTTTTTTTTAACTTCTCCCCTTCCTTTGAAAAGCTGCCACTGTAAAATACGAGGCAAATTAAAAAATAAATTGCTTTAAATTGCTTAACAGGCTTGATGAGACAAAGACTGGTGTGTTGGAGTGGCTGCAGGGAGCTCTGCGGCTGCTTTTGTATGATTTCAGAGGTGAATTTAGATGGCTGGAAGATAGATGGGTGCCAGATGCAGTCTGACATAGATTCAGGCAGCTGCTCCTGTGCTAGGTTTCATTAGCTTGTGAGCTAGCCAGCAGAAGAACTCCGGGGAGGCCTTCGAATGACAGCAAGAACAGTGAAACAATACAATATTCGCTAAGTGATTTAATCTAGGAGATTAAATGACACCCAGTCATTTTTAGACTTTAAAACCAACATGGTATAAAGCTGTTAATGGGGTGAAATCCAGCCAGGTCCTTGTCACGTATATTTAAATTGTAAATGATTTTCTGTGGGGTGGTGGATTCTGTGTCGAGTCAGTTTGTACCTCTGCACCCTTTGTTTTTTCCTTGTAATTTTATAATATTTCTTGTTACAGTTCAGAAGACATTGCCCCCCCAGTTCTGTTTCAACTGAACTACTCACCTGCTTGTGTTAAGCATGTGCACAAGTGTTTACACACTACAGCCCTAATCTTGTAAAGAAAATCTCTTTAAATATAAGATGTGACAAGAGCCTTTTACAAAGTCAGGTAGTCACAAGTGCTTATTCTTTTTCTTTTCTTTTCTTTTTTTTAAAGAAGTAAATAACTTTCACCACAAGGGATTAGTTATTAAAAACACTGATTGCAGCCTAGCAGTCTGTGATGCTCCAGTATTCAGAAGCCTATACAGCACTCAGCACTACATCACCCTGGATGCTGCCATGTTTGGCCCTGGGTGTAAAAATAATTATTTTAGGGGTGTAGGTTGTAGCCGTATTGGTCTAAGGACATAGGCAGACAAGGTTCTTTGGGTAAATCCGATATTTTTTTTTTATTAGAACAATTCAAATATGATTCTTTTGTAAATTTCTGATGATTGTAACAAATAGACTTCATTTGAAACAGGAAGATGGGGCTCTGCTGCTTTCTTATTTTTTGGACGGGAGTTATCTTTTTGTTTGTTTATTCCATATTCCTTTCACATTTATTTCTGTTCCACAGATGGGCTACCTCTCTGCCTGCAGTATAGAGCTGTTATATAACTGCTGTAACTCTTTAGGAGCCATTCCAATTTGCTCAGCTAGAAAGCAAGATTAACCAAATGCACAGGTTATTATTATTTTTTTTTAATTAATGTAGAAGGAGATGGTATATAGTTTCTCTTACAGGCGCTAACATTATTTATTTGTGAATGTTACACTTCTGTATCTTGATTGCTTGGATAAGTACCACTTAGTCTCTGTGCATGACTTCGATTAAGTTGCTTTCTATATTGAGAAAGTATGCCTTTATTTAGCTGGGTAAAGATATCTCCCTTACATCAGTTTGTTCACCAGTATGTTGTGACCTAATCAAGTAGGGATGCAAATTATTTCATGAAGAGTAATTACCAAAATAAATGAATAAATAAATTTTGAAAATAGCCACTAGTAAGTTGGCTAATTAAACTCCATTTTGAAAGTGGCAGATCAGCAGACGGGAGCTTGACTTTCCTTGTCGATTCAGGGTGAAGGAAGCATGCACAGTTCAGGACCGCAGAACACTGGGCTACAATCTTCTCCATGCCTCTGTGCAAACTCGACTCCCATTCATGTGAATGGGGTATGCACGTGCGTGGAGAGAAGAATAGACTCCATTGTGGTGCAATATTCGTAGTGCTTTGCTTAGCAATACAGCTTTGAGATTCCCTATTCAGAAATCTTTGCTGAAAATGTGGCAACAGTTTGAATGGGTTTGAGGCTGCATGCGCCTTTGGGGTTAGTCCTCACTAATGATTGAACTGATTTTTGGTGGTTTGTCACTTGAGAAGTCTCTCGTAGCTTGGTTAGACCCTGGGCAAGACAATGCAAAGTTTGGCAGGGGTTCCGGGGGGGGGAATTTGTTTTATCTCTACTGGGAATAACTTATGACACTGACTGAGCACTTCTTTTTCTCTGCCTGGGCACTTCTTGTGGGCACAGACTGAATGTCCTGCCATATTTAGCTAAGCACTGAGGCATCTCCTTCATTCTCCAGAGGAGCCCAGTTGAGAACTGTAAGCCCCATTATTAGGGAAATAGGGGGCTAATCAACACTGCCCCACTTTGTCAGCCCAACCCAGGGAGGCTGAACAGAGGCTTGTTTTGATTTTTCTGATCTCTAACACTTGAGGAAGGAGGGGGAGAGAGGGAAAGGAAAATCCCCATGAATTAACATTATTTCCCTGGTGGGTTTTGCTGCCATCTTATCTAATTACAACTGCTGTTTTCCAGATCGCATTGTAAGCCTCAGCACAAAGAGGTCTTCCACTTTACCTCCTTGAGTAAATTAAATAACAAAGACTCCTTAGGCTGGGCTGACAGCACAATGCATTACCACACCAGAGAGCAACAGCTCCCATACCTTGACACAGGAAGAGCTAAAATAATGAGGAAGCAATGTTGTTTAGTTCCTAAGGGCACTATCCACAATTTGGGCCACTTTAAGAGTGTCTCCCAATGAGTCTCTGTGTGCATAACAGTCACGCAGTACAAGGGAGGGCTCTCACAGAGTCTGCAGGGTGGACTACACGGAGTAAAGCAAGTGAGAGACATGATCCTTGTCCTGAGCATCTTTAAAATCTGGTTTATAGACACAGAAGGATGGACCGTATGACGAAGCTCTGGAATACTAGACAAGTCTGAGCTTCACTGCCAATTCCGCTACAGGCTTGTGTGGCTGAAGGCAAGTCAGCTAATTTCTCTGTATTTTCATTCCCCTGCCTGTAAAACAAGGCTAGCATGTCCTGTTGTCGCTTGGGAAATGGCCTATTTGCTTCTGTGTTTGTTCAGGGCCTGGTGCAGTTATTCCCAGTGTTGTGGGGGTTATTGTTCCACTGCTATTGCTGCCATTTTCTGAAGCCACCTTGGCCTAAGCAGCATTTGCAGAGCCCAGAGCATGTCAGACTCCAGCTACCTCCTTTCACCTACCCTCACGTGGTATCTAACCAACAGACACCCGAAGGTTGCTACCAAGGCAGCTATGGAGATTCTTCCGCTTGCTTATAAGGATTTCCGAGGGAGGGATAAAGGGAGCTAGGACAGATGAATATAAGAAAATGCTCTTTATTTCTGATAGTGTTGGAGTGGAGTTGTAGCCGTGATTGTCCAGGAAACACGAGAGGCAAGGATTTTTGGGGGTGATATCTTTGCAAGGATTTTTGGGGTTGATATCTTTTGTGGGACTAGCTGCATAGTTGTGAGAGATCTTGGACAAACTTCAAGGCAAAAGTTGCTCTTCGTGTGAGGAAAGGTATGTATGCTGGGTCAGCCCGACAGGAAGCCATTTGTTGAAAGGGAAAGTTAATGCCCAGTGGCAACAGCTGGATAGTTGTTGGTCCCAAGCGGTGTAATAGGAAGTATCAGAAGAAAATAAAATTCAGACTCTCGCCAGTCTGGGGGCTACGGCAGAAGCAGGTAGAGGTAGTGGAGGGGGAAAGCAAGGCTTGTGGTTCCTCTGATCAGCTCCCTGTCTGGTTTGAACTGAACCAGGCTGCTGAGAGTGGCCCCACAATTTTGGCACTGCTTCTGGGACACAGTGTTGCAGGCTTGGATGACTCTGCCTGCCTTGCGAGCTTTCTGTGTTGGGTCTTGGCACGTTGGCCAGCTTGTTCATCCCAGCAGGCATTGCACTCATGCCTGTCAATCACGTGCCCAGCGGAAGCAAGCAGGCTGGCAAACTGGGAGGCAGAGCTGAATGACAACTTAGTGAGCAGGGAGCAGAAGAGGGCCCCTGGGCAGGTAGGGAACTTAATCTCTGCTTCGGCTGGCTGCTGTGTAGCCCCCTAGGATCACGGATGGGAAAGCAGCAATGTGAGGTTTTGTGAGTGGTGTGAACACCTGCATGCTTACTCGCATATGCGTGCACACACTTGCATACTCCGACACTGACATGCAGCATCCCTGTAAATGGAGAGCCTAATTTGTGCCATCTTAGTTTGCTGCAGTTGTTTTTTTCAAATATAGATCTGCCCAGTCATCTCCGTGGTCCCCATCTCCATAGCATTCGAGCACCTTCTCTCCGATACATTTTTTGCTGCTAATTGCCCCTTCTTCCCAGTTTCCTAACAGCTGGGGGAAGGAAGGAAGTCGTGGAGACCATCTAGATGAATATTAAGGAAGGTGAGGTGACTCATTCTGTCGGGGGGCCTCCTGCTGCTGCAGAGAACATGACTGACCTTTTCTTTTTATCTCTCTCCCTCTCTCTTTCTTTCTTCCTTTTTTATAATAAATGAAAAACAGTTGTTTATTTCCCTTCAAAAGTGGGTGGCAAGAGGGATGAGAGAAATTGGAAATGTTGGCACAGGGTATAAACGGTTTCTAAATCACACACTTATTATTGTGCTTAAGCATCTCCATTCTTGTGTAATTCTAGAGGTATCTTGTAATGCATTTCTGCATCTGAGGTATATTTCAAATGTCAGTGAGATAATGAGTTTTATCAAATAAAAAGCTTGTCTTTTACTTCTGTTTAAACTTGCCTTGATGTCTCAAAAGAGTGGAATTGTAGTTCAGAAGTGGTCTGTAATCTATATCACAATGCCACCATATGCAATACATAGTGGCTGGCAGCATCTGGATGCAAGCAGCCTATGTCTGGACTAGTAGTGGGGTTGCAAAAACTCCTGTACTTAGTCAGAGCAGTCCATCTAGAGCAGAGGACTGCAGTGAATGCTCACTGCAAGGCTGTTGTGGGAGAGGGTGATTGTGACAAAAAAAGTAAAATCTTTCAATATAAACACTCATGTAAAGTCTGGGTCATAGTGCATGTTTCAGATTTTATATGTTAATTGAGAGAGAGAGATGAGCACAATATGGCTGTAATGATAGTATACTATGGAGTGACTATTTACATTAGCATTTTCAGCTCCAGAAAGGTGTTAGAAAGCATTTTAACAACTCGCTGCACCTTTATAATCATCATATATATAAAAAGATTATGCATATTTTATTCATCAAAATCTTCCTGCATCCTCCAAGCAGGTAGGAGGGTGAGTTGGAGGTGGATGACTCTGCTTTGTGGGAACTTCACTTAATGCAAGGTGGGGGCAGAGAAAATGAAGCTAAATTACGCACATTCTGAAGGCACATATAGCATGCCACATCACTTGTGAGCATGACTTAGAGCTGAAGATGAATCACAGCCATTTTAGACCTTGTATGTGTCAATGCATGTGGGCTGAAATATCACTGGAATATAGTACTTCTTCAAAAGAAAAATAACCCACTGTAATACTTATAGTATTTCATCCAGAGACTCAGAGCTTGTAAACTTTTGTGCATTTTCTGTTTGATAATTGTCTGTTCAGGTTTTTTTTCCCCTTTGGAAAGTGCAGAAGTGCGGACCTGTCCCTACAGCAGTGACTATCAGTGCTGCACCACCATAGCAAAGACTGTATCATCTCCTTTGTTACTAAACCTGCTTTTGGAAGGGTTTGCAACACTGCCATAAAATGTCATTGTGGGCTAAACCTTGATGTACAGAATTTTCATGAGAGTAAATTTTTTAAATAAAAGTAAACTTGATTTGGTCTTTTGGTAACCTTAAAAAACACGGACATAAAGAGCAAGATTTCAGGTCAAAACTGGCTTCCTGAAGTTGTATTACTTTAAACAGTTTATTTTTTAAATTAAATCTGTGTTGAGATTAGGTTATAATGTGGTATAATCATACTGGGTATTTTGACAGAGAAATGTTTAAGATATTTAATTGTGAAAAATGGTTTCTAATTTTATACAGTATCTTATTCCAGAAAGATAGTTACTACAAATTATAACTATGTCCAAAAGCCTAAATGCTTTCCTGGGGAGAGCTGATACATGATTGCATACACCTTTTAAAACTGTCAACATGTTTGCACAGTAGACTTATTGGGGCCAGTTGATCATTCCTTTTTTCTTTCTTGTTTTTATTTTATTTTATTTTTTGGAGTAGCTCTATATTCATGTTTGTGCCAATGCTACAACCTTTGCTCATCTCTGTTATTCTGAATTACATGAGTAGTTCTGGGGATGTAAATGGGACTAGTCATTGAGTAAAGATTAGATTGCAGGAGTGGGTCTTTAAATGTCTGATCCTGCCATTCTCATAAGTAAGTACTACCTTATTCTGTGAGTAGTCTAATGGATTTCTCACAGAGTAAAGTACCACTGCATGTGAATAAATGTGGTGGAGTCAGCTCCTCCATCCATAATACACATGCGTGTTTGAAGGTCATGTGTTGGGTTTACAGTCTAGAGGCTCCTATAGACATGTGGGGAGCCTGCTCCGACATGCTGGAAATCCAGTGTGTCAGAGCAGACTCGTTTAATTGAGTCTGCTGGAACACGGAAATTGTGCTCTGGCAGCCTTCTATGTCACGTGTATCCGTGTCCCTGTGCACCTCCACACTGAAAAAATGGCGGCGGGACTCTTTGAAATAAAATATGTTGGATGAGTTTTAGTTCAAGGTGCCGCACCACCATTTTTTCAGCATGGGGATGCTGATGCATGTGACGCGTGGGCGCTTTTAATTAGCATGACTCACTAATTAAAGGACCGAGTGCCATGTTCCAAAGCACATGTAAAAATGCCCTAACTCTTCTGAAAGGAAATTTTAGCCTAAAATGTCTTCCAGGGAGTGCAAACTTTTCTTCCTTTTTGGAGGCTGAGAATATTATACCCTCACAACTTATACTGAGTAAGATGTGTGCTTATGCCCAGATCACAGCAAATACCACAGCCAGACCTAAACAATATTAGACTCAGTAAATGAAAAAGTAAAGACTTTTTAAAGTGTGAATTGTTGATCCAGTTTTCTTTCATGCCATAGAAGTTGATAGCTTTGGATGTGTATTGTTGCATACATTTCCTAGATACTGGAGACTAGACACAGGGAACTCTTGCAACTTTGGGCTGTACTTTTTTCATAGCCCTAAGATTTGTTATAATAAGAAGCTTGTTACGCTGAATCCACCCATATGCATTGGTGGAGTAGCAGAGTCGTGCCCCCCTTGATTCCTCTTTTCAGTAGCATAAGTAAAGGTGGGTGAATGGGACATAAGCCTCAGAAGCAAAGGAATGGAGGCACAGGGGGCTGAGACTCCAGCTGAACAGATTGGAGATAGGTTTAGGAGTCCCCTCCTCAGTATCCTGCCTCCCCTCCTGTGGAGACACCTGCTGCAGTGGGAGGAGATGTCAGGTTGGTAATGTTTTTGGGCAGAGTGTCAAAAACACCCACAACCCTGACTTGTTGGCATGCCAGGGGTGGACAGTGGAGGAGCTGTGATGGGCCTGATCTTTGTGGCAGCTTGACCTCAGCCCCTTCCCCAAGGTGTGTGTCAGGCAAAATGCCTTTGCATTCCATGCTGTGGCACACATGCTGGAGGTTGCCTGCCCTGATCTAGATGAACCCTTCCCTGGCTCTGCAGCCACTGTCATATTTAGGGCTTTGGATCTTCATTTGTGTTAGAAATTGTGCACAGAGAAAGGGGTTTCCTTTGGCAATACGGGAAGCACAGCCTGTACCTTCAGGGGCCCACAACTTCCCCCATAGTAACTAAGCATGATAGACGAGCTTAATGGCAGACCTGTGCCTTATTTGGTCTTATCCCGCAGGTTGAAGAAGAGTCATGCAATACTAGTAATTTTCCGCTAAAGCTTTGCTCATGCGAAATATCATGTAACCAGAGAATATAAATACGTGTGTGAGAGTGCAACGGGGGCCCCTCTGCCTTTCTAAGGTCAGGGGACCTTCGGCCAAATAAACTGAAAAGACCACACCCTCGTCTCCTGCTTATTTGAGTCTCAGCTGGGAAACGAGCCCCGTTGGGGTCAGGAGTATTCGCAGGTGTTCCCTTTCCAGGTTGGGAGCTTAAGCGAATAATTTCTCCGACACTTGCCACATGAAATTTTGGCAGTTGCAAGGCCAAGGAAGGAATAACCTGGTTGTTGCCAGCAACATCTCTCTTGCTTCAGTGTCCTGCCAAAGTCTCGAGTCGTCTGCCTCTATTCTGGCACCCCAGGTACAAACCATATTAGGTAAGAGTCTGCTGTCCAGTGTGCAAATCTGGCCACACTATCTGCACACATCTCTCCTCTCTTGGCCCCTTTTTGAAATACTAGATCTGTTGGTGGTAATCTCCATGTGTAGGTGTATGTGTGAAGATTCTCCTTTCTGAGCCCATCCTTCCCTTACTCTGTCCTAAAGGAACTGAGCATTAGATGAGCAGCACACCCCATGCCAGGCAGGGTTGGAAACATCTGATCTCAAACCAGGTCTTCTATGTAGCAATACTGGCCACTGTTGCTATTGGATAACTGGCTAAGCTAAATTGGATTTCTTTCGCTTGGTCCCTCACAAAGAACTCTCTTCTATTTCAGTGGACTCATTTAAACAGGATCACTTTGTCTATGTTGTTTTACAGAGTGGCTGAAGTGGAGCCTGGATTGAGTGGGAACCTGGAGGAATAGTGAGTGTCAATGTGAAAAGCTTTCATTCCTGTGTACATGTCTGACTTGTGGAGTGAAAGCAGGAGTAGCTCCTCAATCCAGACTGGCTAATCTGATTTACAGGAATCCCGTGTTTTATTTGGAAATGTTTCCTTTTCCCCCCAGAACATATAGACTGTGCTTTCTTTGTATCGTTGCTGGTGTTACTTGTCCTATTGTAGAGCCAGATGTTGGAAACATGTTGTCCTGTTGACTTCAATCATGCAAAAGTGAGCAAATGCCCAGAAGCATGAACAGTGTTGGGCCTATAGTATTTAGTATGATTTAAAAGTGGATCAGTCTGGATATCAGCCTGAGTGCGTGATTCGTTATGCCTCACTTTTAAAGGGCAGGTGCTCGCTCAGCACTCTTTGCAAATCAGGTGCTTTTAAAACATTGCAGGCTGAGAATCCAAAAACTGAAGCATCCTAAATGACTAGTCCCTTTCAGAAACCTTCTTTGTAATATTTGAATTGTCACATCTTCCTCTATTAAATCAAAGATTAGGCATAGTTTATCATTTCCTAATTCTTAAGTGTGCCTTTTTCTGGAGGATGGAGAGCAAGAAAACTGTTTTGCAGCAAGAAAAAGGTTTAATTGCTTTGAAAGAGCAAGAACATGTTCTGAAAAGTAAAAATTTTAGACTTAATGTGCATGGAACAAAAGGCCGTTGTGAACTGTGTACAAGAGTTGGTGAGAGTTTGTATTCTGCCCTTTTTTCTGTGGGAGTTATTTCCTGTTGTTGACTAGAGTTCTTTATTTAGAACCACCTAGCTACTGAATGACTGCTAGCTAGCAAAAAATGGTGTGATTAAAACTTTTTAAGTCTTATTTCAAGCAAATTCCTTTACTTCAATTTATTTAAGATGAAGCTTCACTCAATAAAAAGTTCAAAACAACAAATGCATTTTCTTCTCATTATTCCTCCCACTCCAAGAGAGGCAGCAAACAAAAGGCAAATAAAATGTGTTGGGAGTTTTAAAGGGTGTTCACCTGAACATCTTGTGGAAGACAATTTTTTTTTTTAAGCAAATGTGCATTAAAAAAAAATAAAACAACAACAATTGCTAGGTTTCCCTTTTCAATTATAAATAAGCTGTCTGGAACATTAAGGGACCAGCGAGTACCACCTGACATTCTTTGGAGACAGCACTTCGATTGACAGCACAACTACTTAGGGTAGAAATACAGCACTTGCACTTTCTGAATTTCAGTAGGTCAGCTGAGAGATGGCTTCCCTGTGGAGGAGCTGCCATCAAAGAAAGAGGTTTTTGACCACTGACCTGTGTCTGTGTGTCGGCATATGTGCCCACATTGAAATGTAGATTATCAGTACTACAAGGTCTGCACTGTGTCTATCATCACTGTGACCAGAGATGAACATTTGATCTGTAGAAGAGAACAGTGGCAAAATATTTAGGCAAAAGGTCATAGAAAGGGACTTAAAAAGCATAGCTATGTAAAGGATTGACTATGCTGTGGCAAGGAGTTCCACATGCCGCTGAATCCAGGAGTTTTTAGGAGGATTTGTATACAGTATATATCAGACTATGTAGATGTGTGGCTAATTAGAACATCCACTGTTCTGTGGGATAGGACATGGATTGTCTTGCATTGGGGCATTAACTAGGTACTGAGTGACATGGTCCCAGGAAGAAAAGGTCCTGTAGGGCCAAGTTTACTCTATCCATTACCTATAAGCCAACACCTTGCTAAGAAAGAATTGGTCTGTGGTATTCAATTAACAGCACTCCTCCCCCCTCCCCCCCC
>NW_005842822.1:519422-529222 GCF_000455745.1 Alligator sinensis | reverse complement strand
CCCCCCCAGGGCCAACCACCTAACAGGGCATATCTTATTTCCCCACTAAAAATATTCTTGGGTAGAAATTGACTTGTAACGTTACTGTACCAAAAGGCAAACAAAAATAGTTGATGAGCTTATGAAAGAGCAAAGGTTTAGGGGTCTGATCATCCCTTTTGGTTGGAAAAATCCATGCTAGGAGAAGTTGAAGAGACTTTGCTCTGTGTCTCCCCTGGCATGAGTACCTTGCCTTGTCATTGGCTTTTTTGCCCTATGCATTTAAGTTTCTATATTCTTTCCCAAACACAGGTGAAAAATGAAAGGGGGCAGCGAATACTGCTTGAAAGCTATATGGGTTTCAGCTCAAAGTCACAGGGCTTAAAGAGGAGTGTACCACGTGCAGCAGCTGCCTTCTAGTGCTATGCTGTCCTGCTTCCAACGGATCGCCTTTCCTTCCTGCGAATCCCCAGTCACATGTTGTGAATGAAGCAGGGTGGGGACAGCCAGGCTGCTTCACGCCACTTCCCCAGATTCACCTCAGTCAGTTAGCACAGACGAGCAGAAAGGAGTACAGGGCCCTTTGGGATGAGTTTTTGGTTCTCTGCATCTTTCTTTCCCTTTTGTATTGTATGCCTGCCGTGCCTGAAATACCTGTGATCTTAGGAATAGTGACTGGTGGAGCCCTCAGTCTTATTCTCTGATTGCTATTACTGTAAATGAAGTGTTGGTCCCTTTCTCTTAAAGTGAGGGAGAAGAAGAAATTCTTAAGAGATCTGTATAGAGGATCTCTAAACTACATAATCTTTTTTTTCTCTCCATAATTTAGTCTTTAACATATTTATGCTGATTTTTAAGTAGTTCTGGGAGTACAGATATCACTTACACTGTCTTATTTAACTGCATATATACTACTGAATTTGGCTGATTCTCTCTCCCTAGCACAGTTAATCTAACAAGGTCAAATGAGTCATTACTAGGCCATAGTAGGTAGAAGAATCCTGACATGTTTCAGTCATGTTTTGTGTTCTCATACAGGTTTTCATTGCATTTTACTGTCAGAGATTGGACATTTTCTTTCTTTTTTCTTAATAAGGAATGAGAATGAAACACTTGCAAGTGTTTCAATTGCGTTAACTCAATGAATTTGGTTTCTATATGCTGTGCATTTATTTGTAATGAAACAGAATGGAAGTGGGAGTTTATGCTACATCTGATGTTCTTGTGCTACTTGCTGCCAGCTTTTTTTTTTCTTCTAAATTTGGTGCTGTAGATTCAACTTCTGTTTTTTTGGGTCTTTTTGTAAAAGGAGAAGTTGTATAGGTCACTCACTGTTTACTTAAAATCAGACCCTCAGATAACTGCATGTTTGAATGAAGGGTATAATTTAACCTGGACAGATGTTTTGTGTGTGGTTTTTTTTGTTTGTTTGTTTGTTTTCTTTTTTCTGGGTGGATACAGAAGGATTTTATGGTTGCTAATTTGTATTAATAAAATTCCCATATTTTATTTGCCTGGCACCACTTGCAACTGTACATCTATATAGCTATAGACACTATTTTTAATTAAACGTTAAAACCTCAGAATCACTGTGGAAGCTTAACCTGGTATAACTTTTGATATTCTTAATAGTAGAAGAGAGACTTTCTTCCATGGGAATGTTTTTATTCTCAACAATGTAATGGCAAAATTTTTGCTGACTTCAGTAATGTAGGATCAGGCCCATAAAACATTGCAATAAGGACATATATATCAGTGAACATGCTGCTGGGCAGTACCAGATATCTGACAATTTTCCATTGTGAGTAAAACTTTCAAGGTTAGTGTTCTAATCAAGTCAAGTAAAATTTTCAAAAGTTGCCGAGCCCTATGTTCAAATTAAAGGTTTAGGGTTGGCAAGCTGGCTAATTGACTTGTCAAATGACTGCATATTTTTGACAGGTCAAAGATTATAGCCATTTTATAAAAAAAAAAAAATAACCCCAACATTTTTTTAAACATGTTTTTCTTATTGTTTTTTGACACATTTCTTAATGGAAAACTTGTGCTTTTTCTGTGTGTTACTTGGACCTGTTGGCAATTCTTTACAATTTTTGATCGATATTTGACCAGTCAATTGACCAAACTTTTTGACTGGTCAAATGGATCCCCGGTCACATAAATTGCCAAGGCAGTGATATGAGACAATTATCAGGAAAGAAAAATGCAGTATACATGAGATGGATTAGTTGCTGAAGGCTTATGTGTACTCGTGTTCACACACGCATGCGAGTGCAATATATTCTTGGGCACTTGCACCATGTTGTCTTTGTAGCAGATTTAAACAAGAGCACGTTGCATTTAAGTCTACGTTGACACTTTGTCCATCATCACTATAACCAAAACTATTCGACTAGTAATAATGTTTAAGCTGCTCTTAAAGCTAGCAAATCCGTGCAGTAACATTCTTCCTATGAACCATGCTAGAAAAATCTTGTTTATGGCTATTTATCTGGTGCTATCAGTGCTACAAAATCTATGGCATTTGAACACCACTTAAGGGTAATGGCTTAACTATGTTATAATGTGTTGGGGCTTGCCTGTGTAGACTAGACCAAACTGGGTTAAAAAACGGTGCGAAGTACATCTACAGAACAAAAAGCATATATATCCATCTTACAGAACTGTTGAACTGACTTTAGTGCATATTTGTCTTTCCATTTGCATACAGAGAATATTGTAAGCTGCGTTACCAAAGTTAGTTTCCTATGATTTTGAACCAAAAGTAGATAGTGAATCAACAGACCTGAGTAGCAATGACCCTTTTACATGTATGCGTGTGGCTTTCTCATATAGTCCAACACTATTATGTTTTCAGCACACCCTGGGTGCATCTACACACGTGCTTTACTGTGGAGTTGAGTAATTAGCTCCGCAGTAGAGTGTCACAGTGTCTACATGTGCACTCATATTAGGGTACAATAACTTAATTAACTCCACTGTAGGCTAGTACTGTCCAGGACAATGACCGTTACTGGCTGGGCATGAGGGTGCTCCAGCGCGGGGGCTAGCTGTCAGCTGGACCCACACTGTAATACCCTCAGGACCCAGCCAGCTTCTCCGTTGCCTGGCACCATCACCCGGAGCCTGGGGCTGACCTCCGGACCACTGCCAGCCTGGGGCTCCTCTGCCCTGGCTCTAACTGGTGCAGTCGCAGGTGCACATATATACACTGTGCTGGGGAGCCATTAACTCCGGCCCAAACTGCTCTGGAGTTTATTTCTGCATGCTGATTGTACACGTAGATGCATCCACTAGGTCTAAATGCAGAGCTATAGTTAGTGGCTCAACCCTGTTAGCCTTAGTGAAGTTACACTTATTAATTGGCCCCACAGACTGACTGCTTTCTTTGGTGTTTTTCTACCATGCCTGTGTTTTTAGCAAATATTCTTTGCTTCTGCCACAGCAAAACAGAGTTTTCAGTTATGTTCTCTGAAGATTTTTTTTTCTGTTGACCTACCCCTAGACTCATTGCTGAATTGATTTTTCTTTCATTTTTTTCAAAAACAGAAAAGAAGCATTTCTTAAACTTTGTGTTTTTAATATTGTCCAAAATCCTGTGAACTGAGAGAGAATAACCACATCATGTTATAGCAGCAGATTTCATATTCAGCTCAATAAATGAGGCTTGCTTGCTCTAGGGAAGGAAAAAGAGGTTTAGATTTGTTGAGGTGTTTTAAGGGTCTGTTGGCTACACCTTGGTGATGGCGTGGTGAGCAGCTTGGTGTTGGCTACACCTTGGTGTGAGCAGTATGGACTGCATAAAAGATCAATCATGCCTTGTGGGAGATAGGGCCTTAATGGGATTTGGGAGAGCAGGGGTGTGTAAGGACAGGAAGATCTGATATCAGTGGTGGTGGGCAGAGAGAACTGCTGGTAGAGGATGGATTGTTTTAGTTGGAGTGAGGATGTTGCACATCAGTAGCCTCAAGAGGACTGAAAGAGCACTGGGAATTTTAAGGAGAGGGAAATGTCTCTGTGAATAATGGTTGCAGCAAGCCTATAGTTAAACTATTCTGTGGATAGTGCATTGCATTTCCTGATGATAGGTGACAAGTGAACAATATCCAAAGTGCCACTTCCAGGTGAGAATCAGATACCCGAGTGACTTTTGAATATGTTACATGATACAACAATTAGAATACTAATCTTCTAAATGTATTTGGGATGTAATATTTTCAGACAACAAGTTCATCGTCTTGTGATACTTTCTAGCAGCCTGTCCTGCAGTACAGGTGTCCTTCTTGCTAGGTTTTTCTGGGTATGATCCTGCATTATTGAAGGCAGTAGAAATTTCCTATTGATATCAATGAGAACAGGTCTTAGATTAGAAGTTACAGGAATTATTTAATACAAGTACACAGCAGAGTTTAATTTTGCTTAGAATATTGATTTACAAGTCTCCCTGTTTCTTTCTTTGCATCTCATTTTACCTAGAGGAGGCCAACTGGACACAGCGATTCTGAGTAAGAATTTAAGGCGGTGTTTGGTTGTAATAATTCAAACAATTTCCCTCGTTTTCTTCTTTAAAAAAACCTAAGAGATCATGATTAATAATTTTGTGTGTTCTGGAGAATTTGTTTTTCTTCATTTCCCAAAAACATTAAGGAAGAAATAAATTTAAGGAAAAAATGTAAGTTGAAATTGGAGCACAAGAGGGCCAGCTTTGTCCTCTGGTTTTGACAAATACCTTCTATATTTTAGGAAATTCATACTAGCTGAACTGCATTGAGGCACATACACCAGCGCAGAAACATAATGGAAATGCCAAGCACCAGCGCAAAGCCCCAGTTTTCACTGGCATAGATCTTAATGCACTGGCATCCTGGTATCAGCTGCTCTAGTGACCTCTGCATTTAGCGCTTGTGCCAGAGTAATGGGACACTATACTTTAGAGAGATGTCTTTCTTTAGTTTTCCCCATTACCACTTCAGTGTCTCATGAGCCCAGGGATTTCTATTTGTGAATAGTTGCCTGCTAAGCAGTTAGCATTAATGATGTGTGCATACAAAACTTAAGACTAGTATGAACGCATCTGGAGAGGGAGCCAAAAGGTATAGCAGTGCTTTGTAACTACATAATACATAATACCTAGTGAAATCTTACAAAATACTGAAAGTGGTTACCTTTTAAAAAAAAAAAAAAAAAACACAGCTAAAAGCATAACCTGTTATTTTTACTGTTCCTTTTTTAAAATGTAAAAGATGTAGATGTTCAACCTCATATTCCAGCTTGAGTGTTGCTATTGTTTCCTAATTGACACACATCTTGATATTCAAATGTCATCTGACAGGTTGCAATGTATTTAATTCATTACTTGGAGAAAACCAAAAAATCTTCCCTTTAACATACAGAAAGCAGCCTGAATTCTGAATGGCATATGAGTGACGGTCATGTTCCTACAGAGCTCTCCCAGGCAAGTATTGTCTACAAATGGGAGTTCAAAGGTGAGCTTTATGATGGTATAATCATGGTAATACTTTGCTATCAAATATTTTAAGCCTAAGACACCCTATTCCTTTCTGCAGAAGTGTTTATTATTTCAGACAATGGAGTAAGGCTATGTTTAGGCTACCTTGCTCACTCAATTGTATGCAATCCGTGTTATTTAACTTAGTTGCAGAAAACACATTTCAGCTCCCTTCACACAGTCTTAGATCTATTGTCATGCCCTGCATCCTGTGCTTGGTCAGGTTAGTAGAATTACCTTCAGGGCATGCTGTGCTTGCACCGTTCCAAACTGCGGTGGGTTGCAGATGATTGCAGGTGGCCCTCAGGGAGAAACTGTGTGCCTAGGAGAATTTGGAGCGTAGAGGTCAAATTTCCCGAATACTTACAGATTCTGAAAGTCTCAGTCAACAAATTCCTCTGGACATCAATGTGTGGTCAGATGCAAGTTGTTTCTGTACTTCCCAACAGGTTTGGGTAAACTGCTTTTTGATCTTGTAGGCACTTTTGGGTCAGACCTATCTTGGAGCAGCAGAGTTTGTTTTTTGGAGTTTTTTTTTCGGTTACATGGCCTGAAGAGGCCCCACTTATATAGCATGCAGGGCTACGTGAGAAATGGCTAACAGCATGCTCATCTGACTTGTCCAGTGTAACTTGCGTCCTGACAGGACAGAACATCAGTTGTGTTGAAGTATAGGGAAGTACCCAATGTTACATACCATGACTTGTTGCAAAATCAGAGAGGTAGTTATCTGCGTTAGTCTGAAGCCAGGCAGTGGGCAGGGTAGATATGCACCTTATGGACTAACTAAATACATGAAGTAAACTCAAATTCCTGAAAGCTGCTGCTCTGTATATGTCTTATGTAGTTAGTCTGTAAGGTGCATGTCTTGTACCCTGCCTCCTTGTTGCAAGATCTGTAGTCAACCGATTGACTTCTGTGTATGGATGCAGATGGTACTAAAGTCACCATAGAAGGGAGAGCTGAATTACAGCATGACCAAAAAATTATTGTAGAGAGAGACTAAGCAAGGTTACCCTTAGTAGTTAGCAAAGGGAGAAGTGGTTTATACCGGTGTAAAATGAGAGCAATTTCAAAGTCCAGTAGCATTTTACCAGTTTGAAATTAATATGATGCAGACTCAGGCCCTATATTCCATAAATGCAAGGTGTAGATATCAGCACCAAACCCAGCTGCTTATTTAGTAAACATTTGTGGTTGTGCCTGTAATAATGTTAGTAGCATCCATGCTGAAGTGCAGAAACTGTAAGTTAATTGTGGGCTTTGAATTCCATGATGCAGGCCTTTACAGACTGAATGCATAACATAGACAGTGCACTCAGGGCCAGATTCTGCCATGTTATGCTAGTCTCCATGCATCAGTATGGAGTAAATTCACTAACTAATGGATTTGCTCCAGATTTTCATTGGCATAGCTAAGAATTTGGCCCAGTGGAATTATTTCAAATGTACACAAATCCAATGCATATCAGTCTGGTCTCATTTTATAAAGAAGGCGTTAACCACCTGGTGTAGGAGGGGTATCAGCAGCTGTGGAGGCACCCAGTAACTATATGCCTTGGGTTTTTTGTAGGAAAGACATTAGACAAATATATATTTCCAACAGCGAATAGATAAGTTAGATTTAACAACACTGCAGTTACTTGAGGATCAAATTCAACTTGGAAAGATATTGATTCAAATCCATTGAAATCCAGTTATTCAGAAAATATCTATGGTCATGTCCAGACGTGTGTTTCCCTGGGCACAAGTAGCAGTGGCACACCTTGTGCTGCTGGTGCTTGTCCCTGGGGAACGCCCATGCCATGCATGCTCTGATGTGCAGCAGGTTACCCCAGGTGGGGTAGGGAAGGCTGGGGCCACGGTGCTCCTGCTACAGGGAGCCTGGCAGGCAGTTGGAACATGGCTCTGGTTGGCCAGGCTGTGATTTTGGGCAGTGCATGCTACTGCCATGTGAGCTGCCCCATTTTTTTCGGCATGGATTTTTTTTTTTTTCCCAGGGTTATAGCCTCCCATGCCGCGCCCCCCCCCCCCCCCCCCCCCCCAAAGTAGCAGCATGGGGAATGCCTTCATGTGCAGTATGGCACCTCTGTGGTGTCACATACCGCACATCTGCACTTGTTTGGATGTGGCCTATGGGTGTAAGTGGGAGAAAAGTATATCCTGAAAATTGAGTAGACAAAGCACGCATGATATTTATTTTAAAATGTGTGTAAAAATTGTGAGGCTTTGGAGAATACTGACAATTGCCAGAGTCTCTTCTACAGCACAGTTCAGGCCTGCAATAAAATGAAACTAGTATTTTAAATTCAAGAAGGGACTTGTTTCCTTCAAGCATGCAGAAGGACCTGCTTTTGGTACCCTATATGCCGGAAAGAATCCAGTCACCAGAAAGGCTACTATTAATTTTTGCCAGCTTCTGATCAATTCACAAGCCACTTATCAAAATTCAATAAAGCGTTCACGAATGCTTTGCATATCTTGCCTGGGCAACTTTTGTATCACAGTAGATACAATTAGAGCTCTTATTTCATTTGTATGTCCTAAAATGAGTGGCTGATAATGAAAGCAGAAGGGGAAACAGAGCTTAAGATAGGCTGAGGCCTCAAAAATACACAGCTCCTGTGGAATTGGACCAACATCAATGCTCTGTGGGGGGGAGATTTTTTTTAAGATAGCCAAATAAAGCACCAATCTAAAACTATAACAAAGATGAGAAGTTTAAAATACAAAATATATCGTTTCTTTTATATGGTAACTTAAACATTCATGAAAGCATTGCGCTAATGTAATCAATGTGATAAGAAATACATTACGAAAATGTCCTGACTTCTTGGATTTCAGGGGTTTAGAGCTTCTGGGACTTTTTTTTCAAAACTATGATACCTTTTTGGGGGTTTGTGTTTTTTTTTTTTAATGGTCTGATTTGAAGATGGGATTTAATTGTAATAAGACTATCTATTTGATTAATTACAAATCATTACAGAACATGTTGAACATAGTTTCTAAAGGTGTCATGATATTAATGACTAATAATCACCTCTGTTAAGTCTTAAAGCTTTATTGTCCCTCAGTTACAACTAATTTGGCGGACCATTAAAAGCCAAAATGATCTGAGATGTTTTTTGGGGCTGCAGCCAAACTGTTAAATTTCCTAGTACTGCCTGGGATTGCACTCCATTTTAAAATGCAATCATTTAGGTAACTTAAAATAATAACACTCTTCCCTTTTCAGATAACACATGGCTCAAAGCTTTTCCTCCCCCTCAAGTCTTTAAGGCACTAGAACACAATCCATGTGGCCTAATTTTGTGCCTGGGTTTGTCTGGGAAGCCAAAATTAGAATCGAGGCTTCTGTGGAGGGGAGAGAGATTCCTGTCAAAACTGATTTCCTAAGTAAGACAGTAATTTTGTGCCTGAGGGGGAGAGGATGAGGGTGCCCAACATTTCCCCCCTACCCTGCTACTGGAAGCAGGAAGAGTAGTCTTTTCTTGGAAAGCTGGCCAGCCAGGGGTGGGCAGGAAGGCTGGACTGGAGCTGGGCTGCCACTGGAGAACGAATGCCTGCCAGCCCTGCTGCCTGCTGTTGCCTTCACCTCACTGAAGTGTCTCCTTCTGTAAAATGGGTTCAGGACTCCTAGAAAATGAGGGTTAGAAGGGCCCCCAGGAGGTCATCTGGTCCAGTAGTGACCAATGCTGGTCATAGTGACCCAAAAGCAAACCACATGGGTATATGAAAGGGTCCCGAACAAACTTGAAACATGGATGGGCAAACTTTTAAAAAATGGGTTCTCCTTTAAAGGAAAAAAACGTGGCTTTTCTCTTGCAGGCTGGCAGAGCCCTAGCCTGTGAGGAGCTGCTTAGAGGGCCCCCATGCCCCACACACTGGGGAGGGGGCACGGGGTCGGGACTGGCCAGCGAAGTTGACAGATGGGTCCTGGCGCACAGAAAAAAAAAAGGTTGAGACCCACTGATGTAATCCCCCTCCAACCCCCCCGCTCAAAGCAGGACCATCCTCATCCCCGCCGGGTCTTAACCCCTCCGCCGAGGGGGTCTCCGCAGTCTGTCCCAGCGCCTCACTCCCCCCTTAGGAGGTTGAGGAAGTTTTTCCTCGTGTCTAACCTCTGCTTCCCTCGTCCTGCCCTCCCAGCAAGTCCCTGCCCCGGGTGCGTGTGGCGGGGAAGGAGGGAGGCGGGCGCAGGCGAGCGAGTCCCGGGGTCCCCGCGCCGGGCAGGACGAGGCGGTGTCACCCGCCCCCTCCCAGCCTTACGCAAGCGGGCGGCAGGGCGGGCGGGCTGCACCTGGCGGGGGCG
>NW_005842822.1:514631-519056 GCF_000455745.1 Alligator sinensis | reverse complement strand
GGGGGGGGCGAGGGACAGCGCGCAGTTGAGGGGGGTCTGTCTGTCTGTCTGGGGTGTCTGGGTCGGTCTCTGGTGGGTGTGTGTGTTTGTGTGTGCATGTGCATGTTGTATGTGTGGCTCTGTATCAGTGTGGTGTGTGTCTGTGTTGGGGGTACACTACACACCCTGCTGCCCCCAGGGTTGCCCCCCCCAACAGTCTGCCTGGCAGCACGGGCAAGGCTGGGGGTGCGGAGGGAGCCGGAGAGGCGCTGCCTTGCCCTGCTGCAGGCTGCAAGTGTGTCCACTGGCACCGGGGCGGGTTGCGGGGGGAGGCTATGGCTCACGGTGGAGCAACCAGCTGCTGCTGTTTTGGCTTGGGTGGGAATGGGGGTGGGGGGTCAGACAGCAGAACTGGGCTCCTCTTGGAGGCAGCAGCGAGGAGCTTAGTTGCTGCGGGGCTGGAGGAGAGCAAGTGTTTTGAGGCTCTGTCAAGGGGCTCTCGGCTTCTCAGAGGGGCTGGAGTCTCCTTGGTGCCCCTCGGCTGGGGAGTGCAGGAGCTCCCAGCTAGCTGGGGAGAAGGGGAGGCAGCTTGTCTAGAGATAGGGAAAGTGGCAGGCTGGAGGTGCCCAGGAGATGTTGCCATGCCTGCCCACGGGCAGGCGAAAGGTGGTACACCGTGGCATTGGGATGAAGAGTGTGGGGGTGCCAGGGGACCCAAGAGGAGCTCCTCCCCATAGGAGCTCCAGTTACAGAGCAGCTGAAGGCACAGGCACTGCGTTTTTGCACCAGTCCTGCCTGTGCCCTGAGGGGTGATAGGCTGCCCTTGCAGAGCTGCCACTCCAAAACTGCGAGCCATTGTATGCCTCAGAAAGGTCTAGGATTGTCCAAGTCAAGAGCCTCCATCTGCCTCTCATCTAGGGCTGGATTCAGCAAAGTCCATTTCCATGGTCACTGCAGGCCACTTGGCTTTGGCTTCCCCAGAATCCTTCTGAGGCTCACAAGGTGGAAGGAAAGGGCTCCATTCTTCCTTTGCACCAGTTTAACTTTCCTGGATCTCCAATTAAGTAAATAGAGTTACCTCTGATTTGCATGGGTTAAAGTGACAGAAGAGTCAGGTTCATAGTTTCCTTTTCCGCGCGCACAGATTTACCTGCATAAGCCCTCTGTGCTCACCTGAAGTTGTACATCTTGGAACTGAGTGCTCTGAGCTCTTAGGGGAAGGTGTAAAAATGACTGGAGTGTTGTGATGCTTACTTAGCTTTCCATTCCAGGGCTAGCAAGTCTTTCACATGGTAAAGTACCTGCTTAATTAACTTGCTTTTTAATATACATATATGGCTTTAGAAATTAAGCATTTGATTAGGTAGGCCAATTTCAAGTAGCTTTTCCTGTTCCAAGTCAAAAGAAAAAATTTGCCTAATAGTAAAGCATGATGGGTACCTTGTGAACCTGAATTAACTTTATGAGCTAGTATTAACACCATCACTGTTTATTAGAGATGGAAGGAGGATTAACAGCTTGTGGTGCCAGACAGGTACATTAGAGCATGTATCCTATGGAACATTTCCATTGTCCAGGCAAGTATTGCAGCATATAACGTAACAGCTGCCGAGTTTCCTCCTTCAGAGAGCGATGAGACTTCCATTTAAGTCAGTAGCAGAACCCCCAATTGTTCTTAGGAGAAACTGCATTGGATGCTTAGGAAATGAAGTTATTCTTTGAGCTTATTAATAATATTCCTACCGTTTCCTTGTCAAGCTGCTTTCTTGTTCACTCTGAAGCTGATTAAAAACCAAACAGAAGAAACTTGCTAGCCTGAAGGTACTTTAGGTTTGTCTTATTTAAAGCAGTCCTACACAGCATTAAGTAGACACACATGCTGATTTATTATGAAATGTAATTGTGTTCCTTACACACCTGTTATTCTTAGCCTGATTTACGGAGAAGATGAAACGGTGAGACTGTTTGACAGGGTTTTTTGTGGAAAATAACATAAATAATCCAGAAGACTCAGGTATTGAAACTGACTGCCTGAAAAGACATCAAGCAATTGAAAATAAGGTATCAAAAGCAATCAGCATGCAAATTCAAACTTTGTTGTAGGCTGGTGTTTTCTTTTAGTGAAGTTTCAGCTCCATCAAATCCAGCAGATCTTATGTAATATCTAGTTAAATTGCTTTGCCGGCAATTAATCGGCTGCTTTTCTTTTCTGTGAATCATTTATTTGAAAAACAGCTTAGAGCTTTGATATTTTTCACATTCATGCTCAACACTTTGGCACAGTTCAGAATGAGTTGTTAACACAAGGTAGGCATTCTGTAGTAGGGGTGACCATTTTTTGCCTTTATTTGTTTGAGAGTAGTTTATGTTATGAGGAAAGAAATGCACCACTTTTTTAAGAAATCCTCTGGTAATCCACTACTTTATTATGAGGTCTGTTTAGTGCAGTTATGCTTTCTTGTAAGTTGCTTCATATTTGTAGTCCTGGTACAAGAGGAGACAGCTCCAGCTGAAACAGTTTCTTTAGCAAAAAAAAAAAAAAATCTGTGCCAGAAACAGCAGACTCTGATTACTGAGTCCAAAGATCATGAATGCACTGAAGAAAAGAGAGAGCAAGGTCCAGTTTAAATTGCCTAATGGCAATAGGTGCAGATCCTAGTGTAGCTGATCCTCCCACTAATTAGTAGTTTATAGAAAATGGCATCTGCATCTGCAAATCCAAGAATGAGGGGTGGCTTCTGGTTTTTGTTTTTTGCTTGTGTTGTATAGAAGTCACTCCTATATTTTATGCCAGTAAGTTGTTTTAAAACTACACAAATTGAATAGCAACTAGATTTAGCTGCTGCTGAATAGAAGTGCCTGCTTCCCTTAGGTGGAATGAGACATTTCATGTGTTTTAGGTTTTACTTTTTAGTAAATTAAGTCACTTTTAATATTTGCCATGGCTGAGGTTTTCACTTATTTTTTCCCCCTTATTTGTTCATCATTAGTAATGTGAAAACTAAAAGATAATGGTAGCTATGTACCAGAAGTGAGAAGTGGGGCAGAGGGAAGAAGGGAAAAATCTGTTACTTCTGTCAAAGTTGCAGTTAGTTGCTCAAAAGTTGAGAGAAACCAAATTCTAAGTGAACATGCAGCCTATAGGTTGCAAGTGTTTTGGGGCAGGGCTAGCCCTTTTGTTCTCTGTGCAGCACCTTGCACAATGGGGCCCTGATCCATGTGAAGGTTTGGTGACAATGCAAACAAGAAGTAATGTTCTCGTAAGCACATTGCCTGGCTAGAGTCTGATCTCTTTTGCACCATTGTAAGTCTAGTGTAACTTGCTGAAGCCTGTGGACCAAATCCTCTGCTTTATGCCACTTTGGCCTAAGGGAGCTCTAAAGCTGATTTTGATTTGGGGCAGGGAGATTCCACCAGCACAGGGGATTCCCTGTGTGGTATGGAGTTGGCCTGGGGACATTCCCAGGGGAAAACTGGAATGGTGTCTGGGGGCTTCAGGCCACTGCATGAAGTCAGCAGTTATAAAACTCTTCGAAAGCTCCAGTTTGGAGGCCAAGCTGGCCACTGGATGAGGGGTCCACAGAGGCCCCCAATGAAAAGGCAACTTTTGCTTTCTCCGCCTCAGAGTGGATTGTTGCTCAGCAGCTCAGAGAAGTCAGTGCAGAAGCTCCTTGTCTTTGGAGTTACTCCAGATTTACCCTGGTGTAATGGAATCATGTCTGCAGTCTTGAGTTACGTGATCATGTACTAGTCTCCCTCCAAACAAAGGGCCAAATTCTGCCTTCTGCTGCAGGCACAGAGCACACAGACATTATGCGCATTCACAACTGAGGGCGTAATTTTGGTTTTGTAATGCCTATAAATCCTTGTCTGCAACCTAGCTGCATTTTTGGAGAATAAAGGTGGATAGGGGTTGGGAGAAGTTTCTCGTTTTGGAGGGTGGTTTTTATATGGCTTTGAGTGACAGATGTCACAATCTGAGTCATCAGTAGGAGTTGGATCCTACTTGCCTTCTTCCTGTATCAGTAAAATGAGCTAGATTTGATCCTATAGCCTCTGCATTCAAAGTGGGTATCAGCGCAGGAAACGCCTTAAGATTTATTTAGGATATGAAAAGGGTATTTTAATTTTAATTTAAAAATCAATACCATTAATAAGCAGTACAGTGTAACACTGGTCTTTCTTCAAAGGACATGTGGCTGGGATCATTTAGACTTTCCCTCCATTTGGTATGCATTCAGTGCTGCAGTATTTAAGTAAAGGATTTCATTTGCTCAGATTTAATACCTGCCAGGATTATCTGTAACAAACAAAACATTTTTCTTTTGATCCAGGATTTTCAATCCGCTGCAAACAGTTTTGCCCTAGGATCCAAACAGGCTTTCTGCAGAATGGTGGTTCCTACTTAGCACACTATTTGCTTCCTACGTACTAGCTTTTTCTTAT
>NW_005842822.1:509163-514600 GCF_000455745.1 Alligator sinensis | reverse complement strand
TTTCCCTTGCCAGGGAGGCAATAAGTCTGTTGAGTAAACTGCGCTATAGAAACGCCCATGGTTGGAGGTAAACTATGCGGATATGTGTTGGGGTGGGGGTTGGAAGAACTGCGAGGGCATATTTGAAACAGACTGTGCAACTGCTACAGCAGGTCTGACTAGTTTTAAATACCTAGAGGCGGCTTTGTCTTAACTTCAGGTAGCTGCAAAATGAAGTTCTTAAATTAATTCATAAAGTACACCAACATTTTTCTGTCTTCATAAACTCCATATTTTTCATGTATTTATAGGGAATTACCACCCTCCCTCAGCATGCGTGTGCACTCATCTTTTTCCCCCCTCTATATTAGATTTTGCATTTTTGCAAATAAACATTTTTATTTGACTAGTGTAAGTCAACTTAATTTATTATGAAAGGAGATTTGGCTTGTCTGTGAATTCCAACTGAGTGTTTTGAGTGGTAGCAACATTTTCTTCCTTATTGCCCTGAAAGGGGTGGGGGGAGAGAGAGAGGGAGAGACAATAACATTTAAGCATTTATTATAGTGTGATTTGCTGCAAATCAACCCTTATCCCTTTGCCCCTTCTCAGGAGCAGTCACCTAAGTTATGTCATGCAATACTACAGTCAGAAGGACTTTGAGCTGAGCCTTTTAATACCTCACCATCCCATGGGTACAATAACTTTGCTTCTGTCCCTTCCTGTGACTACATGCATGGCCTCTGTTAAACTCCTCCTCTATCTGCTTGGGAAGTTGGTGCTTCTAAGATAACTATCCCCTTAAAAACACACCCCTCCTCTAATCAGAGTGTTTATTGCATAAAGTACTGTGAATGAATAGGAGGGATAATATTATATTCCCTTTTTTTTGAAGCCACGTATTGTCTGGTTTGTTCCCCTCATTTATGAGCACAAAAAGACATACATGATGCACATGCTGCCTTGGGTTAGATTTTTTCCCCCCTAGTCACTGTAACTGCAGGAAAGCTAATATAGAACTTGGCTGTGGTGTATGATTTGTCTGGTTTAAAGGAGAAATGCAGTTTAGAATACCTCATTCTTTTCTGATCAGTTTTGGGGAGGGGGTCATGACATGTAGATTGACTTTTCCACCAACACAAATGTACTTACTGTACTTGGTTTAAATTAAATTTTTTATGTTAATTGACTGTGCCACACAGTCTTTTAAATATGGAATTGAGATGAGATGTATGCACAGACGGATAACTGAGCTGTGGGATTAAAAAGCATGTCTGCAAAATAGGACAGTTGGTTAAAACTGCAAGTCTAACATGACAGATTTGAGGATATTAGCATTTCAGTTATTGGACATTACAAATTATGCAGCTTCAGTGGTTAATATTCTTAATTATACTATTTTTTATGTCTGCTTGGTTGTTTTGATTGTGATATCAGATACCGTGAAAATTAAATCTCTCTGCCTCTTGCTTGTAGTTATGGGTTCACTGTAGTTCAGTGCCAGCCAAGGTTCCCTTTATCAGCTTTCAGAAGTCTCTTTCAGGAAACAGGAAAACATGCACTGTATTTCAACACTTGCATAACGTTAGAACGCTGGATTGAAAGACCCAACAGTTGTCCATTTACCAAACATCACATAACTGTCTTAGCAAACTTTCATGGTACATCTTCACTATTTTCCTGCTCTTACGTGTGCTGGGGACAGGTTAAAACTTTATATTCCCCTTGGAATAATTGATAAAGCCTACATTTCTCCCTGTGTAGTATGAGAATTCCTAATAAAGAAGCCGTGCATTTTTGCACTTATCAAGAGTCCTCCATTAGTGGTACCTGTTCTTGCCAGTTACTTCTGAGTTGATAACATGTGTACTGGAGCACCCTGGCAGAGCAGATAAGGCATCTTGGAGAGCTTGACTTGCACCCAGGGTTGCCCTCAACTGACCCAGCTGTGTGTAGGTACCTGTTCATTCAGGCTGGGGAGTCAAGTTGGACAGATGTGATGCTGTCACTCCCCTACAGGCTACAAAAGCTGTAAAACCAGCAATTCTGAGGACTCCCTTGCGGCATGCCTGTTTAAGGTTCTTGGTACTGTGTTCATTACCTTCACATCAAAAAAAGCTAAAAACGACTCATAAATATACAAGGACAATTGCTTTATAAAGAATGCCATGAAAACGCTTCCTGTGAGTTTGCTCAGGTTTTTTCCCCCTTAACTTTCAGTGGCAAGAAACTGGTTAATAAACACAACCTACAAGACTAGCTAGAATGATTTGCTGTGGCTGAGATGTAGTTTGCATTTTTCATTGTGCTTTTCTTTAGGAAAAAAGTCTAGTCGCTGCTTTTCAGTTAGACTGTGGTAATTTTATTCAGTCCTCTGTTTTCAGAGTAGTAGTGTGCTTTTTTGGCAGCCTGTACAGCTCTGTTCTCTGTAGCATGTTGTTTTGGGGTTGGGTTTTTTTCCCAGTGTGTTTATTAAGGGTCTATAACGTGAGGGGAAAAACAAGGTCTCTTTGGGGAAAAGGCATTACAAAAGGGTTGAGAATGAGAACTCCATCCAAGCAATTATAAAATACCTGAGAGAAACTGTCTTCTGTTATACGCAAGGGGGTCTGGGGGTGGAAATGCCTACTCTCCCTTTGATGCACACGTAGCTCCCATTAACCTTTACGCGAACTGCCTGCATCCAGGAAAGAAGAGACTCTGAAAACTTTGGAGCCTTAAATATGCTAAATATATCAACCAGACCATGATATGTATGTGCCACTAAAGACATCTTGTTTAACCAGCTGAATATGACACAACACGGCAACAACCTCTTGTTTAGCACAATAACAAAATTGCAGAAGAAGAGAGAAGCTGGTAGGTGTGTAATAATATTTCACCTTCACTTTTAGATGGTGGCATCTTGCCATTGCAGCTTATCTTGACTGTGAAGGCTTTATGCTTATTTGTTAGTGCATGTCACTTGCACTGCTGTCTCTACTAGCACTTTCAGATGGCTTTGTATTCAGATTACAATTAAACTGCCCCTTCCCAGCAGGCTCTGAAGCCAGTGGAACAGGGGGAAGTCAGCTCTTCACTGTATTGGGCCCCAAAGCAGTACACAGCCATCTTAATTGTTGCTGCTTCGCTGCTTGAAGAGATTATGCCCTGACTTTTCATGGTAGAAATGTGTGAACAGACTCCTGCACTGGGCCTCATTGATTTCAGTGAGCAACCTGTGCAGTGGTTCTACTAGCAGGATTTGGGCCTAAATCAAGGATTGACTCCCATTTATTCTCTGACTTGCTGAAAGAATGGTCTATGGCAGTGGTTTTCAACTTTTTTTCATTTGCAGACCTCTGAAAATTTCGATCAGAGGTGCGGCCCCCTTGATTTGTAAGTGTGGATATTCACATACTCTTGATTGATCGTAGTCATCTTTCAGGTCCCCCCTTAGCTGTAGTCTGTGGGCTCCCAGGGGTCTGCAGACTACAGATTGAAAACCACTGGTATAGAGGCTTCTTGACTAACTTCAGCCCCAGAGGCCTCTCTTGACTAGGCTCTATAGCATATCTTCAGGTAACAGCAAGCATCATTTGTTGGTTTGTTCAAATAGATGGATTTACTCCCTAACATTCATGCAAGTGAACTATTCCTGGGGACTGCGTGGTTACTGCAGTTCTGATTCTCTACTTCATCAGCTGTGTAAGGTTCCAGACCATAGACCCTGAGGTACTGGATATTGGCAGCAGGTTACTGGATATTGGCAGCAGAATTGCTGTACCATATGTCTGAACCATGTGTACACAGCATAATATAATTTGACTCGTGCTTGGCAGGTCTGACAACTTCCTTAATGCTGCCACGTGGAGACCTACGTTTTGGAATAACCTTGGTGTCTCCCTCTTTGGGTTGTAAAACTGACCCTTATTCAGCCAGGGGACAGAAAACCCTCTTGCTTAATCTAAGGTGTTCCCTGCTGGCTTGGCAGATTCTGGAAGCAAAGGCCTCTGTCTGCATAGCTTGCCCAGAGCAGTGGTTCTCAGCCAGGATGCTGTAGCACCCTGGAGTGCTCCGAATGTCTTTTAGGGGTGCTGCAGGGTGCTTTGCAGTTCTAGCAATGTTAGGTGCCCGAATACCTACACATGATCACAAGATAAACCCAGAATAAGGATAATTAAGAATCTATAGTGTCCAAAACATTTTGCCTTGTTACAGGCTTTCTGAATTCTTTGCAACTGAAGACTTTCTCTGTTTTTTTTCCTGTAGTCAAAAAACAAGTGACGGCTAAGAACTGGCATTTTCCAAGGATGCCTGGAGTCTGACAAGGTTGAGAACCATTGGTACGGAGCAGTGATTTCTCAATGTTTTTTTTGGACTCTAGGCACACCTCCTTAGCTTTAAGCCACACACTTTGTCTTGTAACTCCTGTTTGTATGCCTAACAGTGCAGACGGTGCATTGGAGTGCCACACCTTGAAAGGATCTCCAGGTACCCCAGAGTGCCACAGCACGGTGGTTGACAGTCTTTGGCATAGAGTGGCGCAGCTGTTCTATGGAAGAGAGTAGTAAGGAGTCTGGACAAAGGTGACATGGGATTAAAGCTTTGTGTGTGTCCTGGCCCTCCGTCTCCTTGCCTTTCCCCCAATTCTAGTGCACTGGTAGCCTGACTCTGTAACACAGGCTTGTCTGATCTCACTCAGAACAGGTCTAAATGATGTCAGTGATCAAGTGGGATCCACAAACACTAGTGTTTTGGTGAGTGGGGTTGAGCCAGTGCCAGGAATGACAGGGTGCTTCTTTCTGCATGGTGACACCCCTCCTCGCCTCTCCCACACACTGGGTAAACAAGACCAAAAAGGGACAGTCTGGAGTCCTGTGAGCCTGGTCACACCTGACTGATGCCATTGGTCACTGTTGCAAGGAGGCAAAAGGGAAGTTCTGTGCCCAAAGTTGAAATTGGGAGTAGTGACAGTTTGGCTAGCTGTGGCCTCTGGCATAAACCAAATGCATGCTGCCCCCCAAAGTTCATTCTTGCCTGGAAAGGAACAGGTTTGAATGCTTCCCCATAAGTGAATGCCATCTTGTTTCAGTAACTGTTTTGTGCAAACTCATCCTGTATTCTAAGAACACATCATTTGTCCTTTGTATCAAGGAGGAGAAAGTCCTCTTTCTAATTCACTCACCTGTCCTATCCTGTCTGTCCTATTGGATTTTGATTTCTACTTAAGAGGGCATATGAAAAATACCCAGACTGCCTTCCGTGTAGCAGCTATGTAGTTGCCAAGACCTTCCAATTTTTAGGGTACTTTTTAATGGTTTAATAAGTCCAATTTAAACTTGTATTAGTGTGAGAGAACTTCACAGAAGTTCTAATATAAACACTCTTAATAACAGTGCTATGATCTACAAAACTTGTTTCTCCTTTGAAATGATTATTTAACAAGGTAGCAGTTTATTCTAACTGATATTTATTG
>NW_005842822.1:485199-509153 GCF_000455745.1 Alligator sinensis | reverse complement strand
TGCTTTATCTGACAGTTCTGTTTGCTGGGTGCTGTTTGTCAAAAACATTGAGGTTCTCTTCTTCTAAGAGAAAAGGTTATACTTAGTAAACTGACAGCGTTAGAAACTGTTTCGAATTTAATAGAAGCATATGCTTCCTGAAAGAGTTAGCAGACTGTAAGTAAAGAGACTGAGTTAGAATGTGCTTTTTCTTTTTCTTTCTTACTTTTTTTTTAACCCAGTAAAAACTTGTTGGAGTTTTAAATCGAGAGGAGGGTGGGTTTTGTGTTTTCATTTTGTTTTGTTTCTGCTTGCTTCAGTATTTCAAGAAGTATGCTGCCTGCTTGGGTTCAGTAGTCTTCAAGTTTAAGAAACTATCGAGAAAGTCGAGTGGGCGGCATGCATGCAGCTTTCAGTCGAAATGCAGTTTCTGATCATTAACAAACAGCAAGAGCTTGCTTTGCCCTCTGGGCCTCAAATAGTACAGTATGCAACAAGGGAGTGCAGGCGAGGCACGAGGATGGAAACAGTAGTATCAGATTACAGTTTCAGAATATCGCTGGAGCACGTTAGCTGGCTTTACACTATTGACTTGCTTTATAATTGCATTGCTTATTTGTTAGGGAAAGGCTTCACCTTACTTTCCAATTAGCATGGATGTTTCTGTAGGGACCTCAGAATACCAGGATGTGTTTTTGGGCATCAAGTAAAGCCACCCAGGTAGCTCTGAGCGTTCTTCAGCTGAGACTCTAAACTTCCTCTGGTGTCCCATCTGCAATTGCTGTAGCCTTCACTATGCTGCTCCTACACTAAAACCTACTTAGGACAGCTACTGAAAATTTCCCCTTGTGGTTTTTGGGTTGGCTTCAGTTTATTTTGAACGTAATTGTTGTTTCATTTACTGGGTACCTGGGCTCCATCAGTTAAGCCTGAATGTTCAAAGTTGGGTGCCTCAAGTTTAGGGTATAAATCTGTATAGCCATGTCTGAATTAACACAGCTGGGTTTTCGGTGGCTAAACGCCTACCACCACCATTCATGTCTGTGGCAGGAGTGCGGGTGCTTTGCCCCTCTGAATGTTCTGGTCCCGTTTGGCCTCCGTGGGGTGAATTTTATTGGCTTTCCCAGTTTTAGAGTTGGACCTGATTTTAATCCTTCCCCAAAAGCAAATGGGCAGCCTAGGTTCATATAAAATATGTGCCGGAAATGCCTGCCATTCACTAGCCTTGCTGGCACTGAGGGCTTTGGAGAGCAGGCTGGCGAAGCCGAAATGATTCCCTGTGCTCTCAGACAGGGGAGAGCTGCACAGGAGGCTGAGGTTTTCTAGCATTCAAAAGAGAGTTTTGTAAAAGCTGCTTTAAAAATTATTCCATTAAAAAAAACAACCCCAGAATGCATGTAAAAATAACTGCTGGTGTTTGGAAAGAACAAACCCTGTAAGTGAGAGAGTTTAGTTACCTGAGCTGAGAGGAGCCTTCAGACTGTCCCTTTCTGAACACCTCTTCCAGTTTTCTGTCTTTTCTTGTACCCTCCACTTGTACATCATCCTTGGGCTTGATTTTTCAACAGCAAGATTACAAATGAAGAGTAACTCCTTGGGAGTCAGCTGGGTCAGGCTCATATGAAATCTACAGACGAGAGATCAGAATCGTGCACCAAGAAGCCTTGCAAAAGCAGCTAACGTCCAAATCCTGAGCCAGCTGCAGCATATCAAATCTAGTCGTGCAGAACATGCTGTACTGGCTTCCTACCATGACACTGCTATACCACGATCTAAAGGCTCCATTGTACCAACAAACACAAATCTTTAAATGAGGGTGTGCACATGCCTGTGTGCGCATGTGTTTGGGGAGCTTTGGGTTTAGGTTTTTTAAGTGAGGTATTTTTCTCTCTCTCTTTTTTATATTTTATTAACTCAGTTTATTTTGTCAGATATTTGGGGCTAAAACCAAACAGTCCTATTTTGTAACTTCCCTTCAGACTTTTTAAAATGGACACTAGACTGGCATTCATTTTCCCCAGCCAGAGCAGAGCAACCTCTTTCTCGACCTCTGGGAATTACTCTTCCTTTTCCAGCTTCAAGTCATTGCAGAAAAGGGGATCCGTTGCTCCTGGAGGGGGTTGGAGAGTTGCTCTACATAGGCCAATTCAGTTTTCCAACCAGCAGGTACTCAAGGACTAGCACCACCAGATGTTGACTTTGAGTCTGTCAGGAATATTAAGGGTCAGATCCTAGACCCTGCTCTGAGGGCACACAGCTGGTGGGTGCTCTCAGGTAGCTTAAAGGTGCCATATAGCTTTCAGTTTCTATCTCCCATGCCCCTGCTAGACTGACCAGGGCAGAGGCAGGTTGAAGGGTGCCACTGTCTCCCTTGCAGTCACAGGTGACTGGCTATAATTTACGGTTAGTCTTTAGGTTGTTCTGACCAGCCCTGTGTGGGAGTTGTAAGTATAGAAATGTCTTCTAGTCCTTGTATTGAATGCAGCTCAGGTGGGTTTAGAGCAGGGGTTGGCAATGTTTTTGGGCAGAGTGCCAAAAACACCTGCAACTTCAATTTGTAAGGTGTTGGAGTGCCAGGGGCAGACGGAGGAGGAGCTGCAGGGGGCCCGATCCTGGCTGTGGCAGTGCAACCCTGGTCTCTTCTCTGCTGTCTGCCCCAAGGTGTGTGCGCCAAGCAAAATGCTTTCATGTGCCACATTCTGGCACCTGTGCCAGGGGTTGCCTACCTCTGGTCTAGAGATTTGGGGCCATGATGTTGCCAGCTGGCATGACATATCTTTTCATTATGGTTTTGGGGCAGTCCATATCAAATCCTGGCCTCTCTGAAGTCGGTAATCGACCTCCCATTGGCTTTATTGGAACCTAAATTTGGTCCTCGGAGACATGGTATTGCAGGGCAGGGAAAGGAAAATATTTCATGTGACAGGCAACGCAGGAAGTGCCTGAAAAACGTACAGGATACAATCTCGGAGGAGCCGAGCAGAGGCATGGTTACACATGAGGGTTGGAAAAACCATGGTTTCGGAGATAAATGGGCATATTACCCTGGATTCTCTTTCTGCTCAGCTGTGTTTGAGCTTTAATATTTTCTAGGAAAAAGAAAGTGAAATAATGCGGTGTTGTGTTTTGTGCTGTTTTGTTTTGTTCCCCCCCCCCTTTAATTTTTATTTAAGTGCTATGGTTTCAGTTACCCAGGATTTCAGTCAGGAAGCAGCCATTGCCAGCTCTACTTTAAGCTACACTTCACACAGCAGCCCCTCCTAGATTCTTATTTCCTTCAAACTCCAGATCCGCAGGGACAGCTTGTTGCCTGTGGATGGTTGAGGCTGATGTGAGGGCCTTTTAGAAAAACAAAACAAAACGGTGTTTGTTCTCCAACAGGGTCTCAGACCATTTGGCCTTTAAAATGGGGTGGTGTAAATCAGTCCTTCTCACCCCTTTTAGACTCAGGTCACCCCTCATTAGACTCGGGGCATGGCTTGGAAAATGCCAGTTCTTAACTTTCATTCAGTTTTTGACTACAGAAAAATAATAGAGCTTTTTTCTGTTGCACAGAATTCAGAAAGACCATACTGGGTGGAATGTTTTTGACACTCTGGATTCTTGTTTGAAATCTCAGGGTTTATCTTATGGATCTCTTGTAGATGTTTGCACACCTGACATTGCTAATATTGTGCAGCACCTCATGGTATCCTGGTTGAGAATCCTTGGCATAGATGAAAGGAGTAGGGATGTGGCTTCTTGGATTTATCCAGTTCTGTGAATTCTGTATGGGCACTCTGTCTTGTGGTGCTAAACTGCTTTTTTGACAAGCTATTCCTGGCTTCTCATTTAGCAGCAATGCCTTCTAACCTCTGGAATAAACTTTCAAGAAATGTACCTATGCATAAAATATATTTAACACTAAACTGGACATAGAACTGCTTCCTATTCTATCTAGGGACAAAATGACCCAACTCCCTTCTTCCCTCTTTCTTCCCACACATTGTTATGAATTTAGTCAATAAAGACTTCAGCAGAGGGACTAGTAATAGGAAATACCACTGTAAGCAGGATTGAAAAGTAGTTTTTCAATGATGTGTATGTGTGGGTCTTTGTTCCCTGGAAAGTAAAGGGCTTGTTTCTCTAACCAGGACCAGAAATCTTGTAGGCGGACATTGTACAACCTTTCCTGCTCATGCTGATCATCTTACTGTTAGCTTTAGAGAACCACCTTTGGTTGGTTTCTTTTCTGTGAAACCATCCAAAGCTGCCAGAGCTGAGGAGAAGGCAGAGCCAATAAGTGCATGTACAATGAAGTGCAGAAAAATGGATAAACATCACATTTTTCTTTTTAATTTTAAAACAAACAATCTACACATCAAATGACACCAACATTGCTCTTGTATTTCCTAATCATGCTAATGGTTAGAGGGCTAGAAAAGAATTAAGTCTTCGTGAACCAGAATGGAATGAGAGGCTCTTGTGTCTCGTCTTCCAAATCTGGAGCCAAAACAGTTTGCTTTGTGGGTGAAATCTGGAAAATCTCAAAGTCGCTTTTCTTCTCTGAATGAATTACTCAATTTTGCTTTATCTCTCTTTCTTTAAACCCAGTTCAGTTATGCACCCAGCCATAGGAAACAGGACCCTGACAAACACAAGCCCTGGGCTTGATATAACGCATAGCTAAAGAAATAGATTGAAAAGGATGACTAGAAATGGGATATACATACTTGTAGAAGAGGTCCTGAGGTCATTGTAGGCTAGTCCATAATAAACTTAATAAGTTAGGGAGTTGTCATAAAGCAGTACCCTGCTGGACTCGTCACAGCCGTGAGTCCTATCCCAGGAGCTGTTTATTGCATCCCACCAAGGCTGTCTGATCCCATAGGCTTCTTTCATTTGGAAGGTAGGAATATATTCTGTGTTATATTCATTTTTGCCCTTTGCTTAACCTGCTCTGTAAGTTACACTCCCCATCAGACATCTCAGATGAGTAGGATGTAAGTTACACTCCCCATCAGACCAGGATGAGTAGGATTGAGTTGGAGCAACTTTCTGAGGTAGTACAAACTGCCCAAATAACTCCTAAATTGGTCAACACCTTAACAAGGCAAGATGCACAATACTGAACTCTCAGATACTGGGATGAAATCGCCAACTCATTTTTGTACTATGCAGAACAAAAACATCTCTTTTGTGCCAAGAGAAAACAAGGTCTTAGAAAGTTAATGTTTTAATGCTGTTCATTCTAGCCCCCTTGTCAAAGGTATATAGGAACCCTTTTATTTGGACTCCAAGTACCTGCTTTGCAGATTTAGACTTGCTTGATAAAGAGGGGGACAGACAGGAGTATGTTTGTAAAGTAGTAAGTGAAAAGATGAGTTACCTGATCGGTCTTTAAAAAGGACCCCACTATCACTCTGTTTGAACTGAACTACACAGAGCCTGCACGATACATGAAAGCTAGACAGTCATGTGTGCAGGAAGCCTTGAGTCATTTCTGAGCTTCCTGGAAAACAGTGTATAGGAGTTCTCATTTTGTTTACTGGTGATGAGCCTGTCATTACTGTTGGTCAATTTTAAAAACCTGATTCAGGTCCCACAGTTCTTGTTCTTGAATGTAGGAACCAGATCAGCCAGCAAAATTGGGGGGGGAAAAACAAATAAACAGTAACTTGCTGGTCAGCCACCCAAACTGCCTGCTTTCTGGTTAGTGGAAAGAAGGGTTTGTTTTGTACAATAAATACTTAATAATTTCAAACCCTTCTCCATAGGAGAAGACTTTTAACACTTTTCTTAGTCCACAAGCTATGAAAAAACAACACAGTTTCTAAAACTGCCAAGCTTAAGGATACATATTTGATATACCCTGTGTCTGTTAGCCTTGCCTTTTTGTTCCTGGCTTTTCCATTTGAAGGGAAAGAAAGCATGCCACTACAGAATATGTAAAAATAAAATTAAGAAAAAAGGCGGAGCAATTGAGTGTGAGCACATTCCATGAAATTGGCACTAGGGAGCAGAGAAAAAGCAGACTTCCATGGGGTAGTGCTAAATTTCAGAGTTCTCGTTCACCCGAGATTCCAGGCACAGGGATTCTTGGTAGCCAGCCAAGAAACTTGGATTATAGCCTACTGGTTCCTCAGTTCCTCTGTGTTTGTTCCCCCCGCTTCTATTTAAGAGAAAAAAAAATATTACTCAAAGATCTGGATTTGGTATTTATTTCTAACCAAAAAGATTAACTTCCCTAAACTGGTTTTAGGCTTCACGTTAAGTGAACTTCAGAAACGTGTTGGCACCGTTGGCTGGACCTCTATAGCCTTTTTGCTTTTCGAACTGCTTCTGGAACAAGTACGGGGATAAGGAGAGAGGACATATTGGTGATATCAGTTTGTGTGTAGGATGCACAACCAGTTAGTGAGCAGGCACGTGCAGGGCAGTGTTCCTCAGGCCTCACTCCCATTAGGTGAGCTGGGAATCGTGCTCCAGTGAGGACAGCTGGTTTCGTCTCTCTGACACTTCTGGCTGCCCAGTAAATATTGTATGAGAGGAGTCGGGTTTGGGGTTAAAAATCTATTTAGACTTCTGTTGTGATTTCCCTGCTGTGCATGTTGAGCTGATCTCATCTGTCACTTGGTTTTATTGTGCAGACTGAAATTTTCACCCCTTCTTAAATATGTTCTTTAATAGAAAAGGCAAAACTAGAGGAAGGGCTGAGCTGGTCCTACTTAAATGAGACACTTGCGAGGCTTCAACAATCCCATTACTGTTGTTGAAGGGAAGAAATATCCCCCCAGGCCTCTTCCCTCCTCTGCTCCAGCAGCTGTGGTGATGTTGGATTGGGGAAGCAGTGCTTGGCCCAGCCTCCCAGGAAAACCCTCCAGCTGAACTTGCTGGAGGGAGGCGAGTGGGCAGGAAGCTCATTGCTGCACCATAGGGCTGTCTTTTTTGCCTTTCTGTCTTGCCCTTCTCTCCCGAGATCTGTTGTCAGTTAGAGGCTGGTGCTCTTACAGAAAGAGAAAGGCAAACTCCAATCCCTGCATTGTTATCCCCATGTAAAACAATGGTGGGTCCCTGGGGAGTTTGCCGCTCTGCATGTTCTGCTTAATCCCCCTCCCCCTATCCCAGCAAGTGGGGAAGTGTGGCAGGGAGCCAGTGGCTGCACAGCTTCTGGGTGTGAAGTGTGCTGCTTCTGGATGATGGGAGCCTATCGGAGGCTTTTCTGTGCTGATCTGGCTTCCCCCCTCCCTTTGTCTCCCCCCAGGGACCCATACGCTTGCCCCCTCTGAGTTTGCATGGTTCCCCCTCTTTCCACAAGGAGTTGGTGTGTTGGGAATGACATGCAGCAAGCAGCATAGTTCCTCCCTCCTGTAGGATTACCCCAGGCTGTATTGATGGAGCCCATGGGACAGGCAAGTGAAGTGTACTAATGGCCTCTATTCTCTCCAGCTTAGATTAGATACGATAAAACATCTCGTCTAGTAAATTTGCTCCATGCAGCCTAATGGCGGGGGTGGGGGAATGACAGAGAGACTGAAATCTCACAAGCACTGAAAGAATATCTGGAGGCCATCTGTAGCAGAAAAACACATTCTGCAGCAGGGATTGGAATCTGTTCTTCTGAGTTAATTAAGACTCCAATAAAACCCAGACAAAATAAACTCTGCGTTTGCTTTCAGAACTTATGGAAGATGTGCATTGTTAAGAGGGAGGTGACTTTTTTTTGTTCCTTGACCCCTGGTTATACATGCCAGTGTATAGTATGGGGCATTGATTGTCACAACCTGAGAATTTGTTCACTGGCTTTAGTGCTACGCATCTCTGGTGTGGTAATTTTTCTGCCACATGAGTATTGCCGACAGTAGTCTGGTTGTACTTGTACTAGTCTAGCTAGTTTGAGGAGCACTTCAAAGCCTTTTTCAGGTGTTCATTAACTTTCTGGAAGAGAACGTCTGGGCCAGAAGAACACCAGGTTTTATTTTTCTTAGCACGATGATTTATATTCAGGAGAAAGCTTGATAAAATTCCTTGTTTCCTTTCTTACTATTTATCTAAAGCATGTATGTTCATGTTGACCACTTAAAAAAACACACCAAAAACACTTTTACTGGTATCTCAGAAGTGCCTTTAAAGCTTGACATGGATGTGTTCCTCAGTGAAGAAACCGCTTTGGGATATTGCTTTTCTATTGATAAAGATACCCAGACAGTGGTCGGTTATCAATCTACTGAAACAAACGCAGTTAGTATTACTTCAAATAAGCAAGATGCAGTTGAATAAAGAACTAATGACAGCATTGCTAGGAAATATTTTCTGTTGTTGGGCTGAAAGTGACACAAGGTAGTGTAGGCTCCAGTGGTTAATACGAAGTGGAAATTCAAGGCTCAGACCATCCAAAGGATTTAGGTGTCATGACTATTCAGCATTAGGTTTAGGCATCTGAGTCTTACTGACTTTCAGCACCTTTCAGAAACTCAGGCTTGAGAGCACAGTGATACAAACAGGTAGACACATCAGCTGTGGTTCTGGTTGTCTGCCACATGTGGGCATGAAATGCTTCTCACTCAGAGCTTGGAAGTGGTACAGATTAGCTCTCTGGCCACAGCAGTGCTCATATTGACATGGTGACTATCTTATCTATATATTTGCCATCGCCTGTTTGAGATGCTGAAGTATCTAGAGATAAATACTCTGGCAGACACAGGCTACATTATTCAAGTGGCTTCCAGATGCTGGATTTGCCTAATTATCAGAGGGCAGGGGCTCAGCGATTTTATTTTATTTATTTATTTATTTTTTTTGGGACAATTGGATTGTTTTAAAGCATCTCAAAAGTAAGAGATCAAGAGTGACTGGTCCTCTCACAAATCTTGGCCGTCGCTCTTTAGCCATGCTAAACAGGGGATTGTGCTCTAGAAATTGCCATTGGCAAGAGGGTGGAATGAATGACTGGAAAGTTTTAGCTTCATTCAGAATGTGTCTGCTTTTGAGATGTGAGACTATTGTTATAACTGCATTTCCTGCTCTGGTAGCTTTTTTCACATTTAATCATTTAAATAAAACCACAGGCTCCTATATAGAATAATTGAAAATGAGGGTTGAAAAAGACTTCAGGAGGTTCATAGATTCATAGATGTTAGGGTCGGAAGGGACCTCAATAGATCATCGAGTCCAACCCCCTGCATAGGCAGGAAAGAGGGCTGGGTCTAGATGACCCCAGCTAGATGCATATCCAACCTCCTCTTGAAGACCCCCAGGGTAGGGGAGAGCACCACCTCCCTTGGGAGCCCGTTCCAGACCTTGGCCACTCTAACTGTGAAGAAGTTCTTCCTAATGTCTAGTCTAAATCTGCTCTCTGCTAGCTTGTGGCCATTATTTCTTGTAACCCCCGGGGGCGCCTTGGTGAATAAATACTCACTAATTCCCTTCTGTGCCCCCGTGATGACCTTACAGGCAGCCACAAGGTCGCCTCTCAACCTTCTCTTGTGGAGGCTGAAGAGGGCCAGGTGCCCCAGTCTCTCCTCATAGGGCTTGGTCTGCCAGCCCTTAACCATACGAGTGGCCCTTCTCTGGACCCTCTCCAGGTTATCTGCATCCCTCTTGAAGTGCAGTGCCCAGAATTGCACGCAGTACTCCAACTGCAGTCTGACCAGCGCCCGATAGAGGGGAAGTATCACCTCTTTGGATCTATTCATCATGCATCTGCTGATGCACGATAAAGTGCCATTGGCTTTTCTGATGCCTTCATGGGGGTTGGATAAGGTCATCTTGTCCAACCCCCTGCTCAAAGCAGGACCAACCCCAACTAGATCATTCCCGCCAAGGCTTTGTCTAGCCAGGCCAAAAATCCTCCAAGGATAGAGAGTCCACAACCGCTCTGCATGTATCTGGAATGCCAGAGAGTTAAATCTACAGGCTTAAGGCAGGATTTTCTTTCAGTGTACAGTTGCTTGGGGCCACTCCTCGCCCCCCTCCCCCCCCCCCCCCCCCCCCCCCAAGTTTAAAATAATCTGGGAAATTTAGTACAAAACTCCCCAGACTACTACAGCATTACTGTTGGGAACATAAATGCAAAGGTCAGGAAATTCAAGTAAATTGTTAATACAGCACCTGTACCAAGCATTGTCCATTTATGTATAGATAGATGAAAGCATATATTTAACACAAGCCAGAGTGCAAGACACTACAGAGTTTTGACTGCTAGTTGCTGTTGTAGTCATACCTAGAACTTAAAATTCAATTTTATTTTCAGTTGCAGCCTGGTGGTGTTAGGGTTGGTGTTCTCTTTACCCCACTTTCATTTCTTATCACACCATTGTAAATCAGGAGAAATTTCAGTGATGCAAATGGAGTTTTACTGGTATGAAACAGCACCAATGCGGTCTGAATAAGATCCGTCTGCCTTGCTGTTATGTTGAGCAGCTAGTATGTGAAAACTGAGATGTCTGTGTGAAGACAGGCAGGCATTTTGCTGTAAGATAAATGTTTTCACTTGGTGCTCTTTTTTAATGACTTCCCCTCCTCTTTTCCAGATATATGTTGGGGAAAGGAGGAAAGCGGAAGTTTGACGAGCATGAAGATGGGCTGGAAGGCAAAGTGGTGTCTCCTACTGACGGTCCATCTAAGGTGTCTTACACCTTACAGCGCCAGACTATCTTCAACATTTCCCTTATGAAACTTTATAACCACAGGCCATTAACAGAGCCAAGCTTGCAAAAGACTGTTTTAATTAACAACATGTTGAGACGAATCCAGGAGGAACTCAAACAAGAAGGCAGCTTGAGGCCTGTGTTCATCACCACTTCTCAGCCTACTGACCCTCTCGGTGACAACTTCAGAGAGGCCCAGCCCGCGTTCAGCCACCTTGCCTCTCCATCAGTTCACCCCACTGACTTTGTAAGCACTACACCATTGGAGTCTTGCCTCACCCCAGCCTCTTTGCTTGAGGACGACACTTTTTGCACTTCCCAGACTGTCCAACATGATGGTCCTACAAAACTACCACCTCCAGCTATCCAACCTGTAAAGGACAGTTTCTCCTCAGCCTTGGACGAAATTGAGGAGCTCTGTCCAACACCTACCTCTACTGAGGCAGTCGTAGTAGCAGCAGAAGCAGCAGCAGCAGCAGAGGACTCTAAAGATAACTCCTGCGAGTCTAACATTCAAAAACCTGAGGGAGTCCAGGAGAGCAGAACAAATGAATCAAAACTAATGGACTCCCTACCTGGCAATTTTGAGATAACAACTTCCACAGGTTTCCTCACAGACTTGACCTTGGATGATATTCTGTTTGCTGACATTGATACTTCTATGTATGATTTTGACCCTTGCACGTCTGCTACAGGGACTGCCTCAAAAATGGCTCCCGTCTCAGCAGATGATCTCCTAAAAACTCTAGCCCCTTATAGCAGTCAACCAGTAACCCCAAATCAGCCTTTCAAAATGGACCTCACAGAACTGGATCACATAATGGAGGTGCTTGTTGGGTCTTAAAACAGAGTGACTTTCTGTACCAGTATATTCACTTGGTAGTATTTTCACAGTCCCTGCCCACCCACTGACCTACCCTGCTGCCCCTGATTCACAGCACTGTGCATGCGTCCTTGCTTGCCTTTTTTTAAAAGAAAAAAATCACACTAGATTTTGCTTCAAGCAGAGTTGGAGTGCCTTCATCCACGTATGACCACTTTTAATGTATTTTTTTTTTAAGTGGTTCCTCAAGGAAGACCGAATACCCTGGTGTAGGAAAGAATACGTATTGTAGACAATATTACTATGTTATTACAACAAAAAAATTAAATTGTAAAAGCTAAGCACAAGGATTATGTTGGGAAAAGCTGTAAATTGCATGTGCATATTTGTCTATTTTTTCTATAAGTTTTATTGCAAGAGGTAAAAATTTTATTATTTAGATAATCTCAGTACCATTTTAGCCCTGTATAGGTTGATTTAGCAATTCAGCCTTTTGGAGGCATTAACTATTCCTCTTTAAGTGTTGCATTTACATGGCTGTTTAGAAACTGCTGCCCAAATTTATTTTATATTTTTGTACAGATTCTGCAGTTTATGATATTGTTTTTTCTAAAAACAAATGCTGTTTATACACACAAAAAATAGCTATTTTGATAGGATTTGCTCACATAGTTCCTGCATAATTCAGATGTACAAGAACCACTTGTACTTTTATACAGAGTTGTAATGTTTTATATGTGTATGGTGCAAAGAGAAAATTGGATCAAATAAACCTGCAGTTGGTCTCCTGAATGCAAACAAAAGTGCTTTGAGAGAGGGCCGAGGGCTGTTTCACAAATGTTTGCTCCCTGCTGTAACCACCTGTGCACTACTGTGATTTCTAAAACTTAGAGCCATGTCTGTTCCAACACCTATGTTAAACAGTTGGCAGGAAATAGTTGTGAAACTTCATTGGAAGTGGTGTCTTGTGAGATCAAGGCTACTGGGAGCTTAATCTTAATGCCAGTATGCCAAGCAAATGTCTGTTCCTTTTAAGAGAGTTTTATTTGGAACATCATGTTTTCTTTGTTCCTTGAACTGCGTAAGCATTTTAGCAGTCCTGCGACTCCTCAGCAGAAATGACTGCAAACAAGTTTAAGGGGAAACACACACACCAGTGACAAAAATGATTTTGCAATTTTTATTGGAGAGCAGCATCCATGCTCTTTGCTCCAATTCATTTGCATTCAAGATTCCACTTTCCCTTTCTTGGAGCATTTTTCCCCTCACTGTGTTGATAAGTGCTGAAAAAGGCAAGTTCAGTATTACTGCAGTGAAGCTCATCTCTTATCTGCACTGGATGGACTTAATTTTAATATCCATTGCTGTTGAAACTGGAGCCAGTCGCATTACATCACTTGGCATCTCCTGTAGGGTTGGTTTCTTGTATCAACTGTGTTACCTGCTTTACACTTTATAGACCTGTTATACAATGAATATAGACACAGCTTTCTATGCATGTTTCCTTCCCCTGTAACACCTGAGAAGTCTTCTCATTACTGCACCAATAGCATTTTTTTAACTCATTGTGGTGTACATTTAATTTAAAAACGATTTGCAATGTATCATGCCTGTTGCTGAAGTTGCTATGGCATTTTAGTTTTACAATGGTACTTTAGCTGTTGAGTGCAGGTTACAACCTATATTGTCGATATGCCTATGGCTTCTTTAGGAATATCTTTTATATTTATTTAAGAAATTTTAAATTATGTTTTATGTCATTTGGCAATATTCAGCCAGTTCTGCTCACTTCTTGTCATGGATAAAATTGGGTCCTATCTGCCTTTTAAGGAGGCAGCTTTATAAATTGGCACTTTAAAACAGGCCATATATATTTACTAGTAAATGAATAATGCATACAAATGCAATACAAAGCAATGAATTTCAGATATTGCAATGAAGGAACTGCTAATATGAATGAAATGTGTTGTGTACAATTATGGAATGCTTTGGGTTCTAATTAATCAGCCAGCTTTAGTTTGTTTTTAAAGACTAACTCAATGAAGCATCAAAATGTTGATGATCTTGCAGTTGTTTGCTTGCAAGGACTGTAATAGTATTTACTATTTCGCACAGAATGCCATCAACCAAGTGTAGAATTGGGGGGCCATTTTTAACAGGGGGAGGCATAAGGAATAATTGTTCCATTTTTTTGCATTCAGGAACTTGTGGTTATTGTTCATCCTGCAGTTTCCATACCTTGTAAGAGAATTGTGTGGGGGGGTTTACGTGTGCAAAAATCACATAGCCACACAAGCATGTTAATTTTTTTTGTTTTAATTCTTCCCCCAGAACAATAATTTGGTAAGTGTATTGATTTACCATTGTGCAAAACTGATTTACAATAACTTAGAAATGCCCCCCCCCTTTTTTTTTTTAATTAGTTAATGGTGTGTTTAAACCGATACCATATGTTAGGCAACAGTTCAAATAAGCACCATTTTTGGAGCAGTGAACTGTAGCTCTAAAAGGGGTAATTTTGAAGTCTCTTGGTATTTGCAAAATAGGAGAGAGAATTTCAAAATATGTTTTACCAGTCAAGAAATCTGTGTATCCTTGGTGCTGAAGTCAAAGTCTTATAGTACTTGAAGGCAATTGAGAGCACAGAGATGCACCTAACGTGTAAAATTAGGCAAAAGGTCAGGAATTCTTATTCTGAGCTGTAACCTCTTCCTCTGTAGATGGAAATGCTTGCTGGAATCTCACTCTCTTTGCAGCAACTTTCTGTCTGTAGTGTGATCTTTGCAACGGTTGTAGAATAACAGTCAGGTTAAGTATTCTTTATGCAAGAGGTATGCCAGAGGATGTATATTGACACTGATGTGCAATGAAATGACAAGATGGGAGCAGAATGAAAGAGCTTTGGATTTGAAGTGATTTTTTTTTGTTGTTTTTTTCATAAGTTATTTATTCCTTTTTTTTTTTCCTTTGTAAATATATTTATTTTATTGTGAAGCTAACAACATCTGGATTGTAACATGTACAGAATGTATGGTAGGAATGTATTCTCTTGTAGGAATGTAAATCTGTATGAAAAGGGGATGGGAGCTACATTCAGAGAGAATGATTTGGGTTTGATTCGGGATACGCATGGTTCACATGATTTCCTTCCCTCCTTTCCCCCCTCGCCTCTTTCTTCTAATATGGGTCAGGTTTGTGAAATATGCAAGAGGTATGGATGAGGAATAGTTCAGTATGCAGAATCAGCCATCGCTATCAGCCTCCTGACGTGTCAGTTCCTTCTAATGGGGACACCCATTTGACCCTGGGAAGTCTGCTGGGAGCACACTTGATTTGATCCACCTCTTCCTCTGGGGGCTGATTTTGTAGATACACAAGCAATCTCCACGTATGCAAGGAGCCCCACCGAAGCCCCTGGGGCTGCATGAACGAGTATATTTGCAGGATGGTACCCTTTCCCTAGGAAACAGAGTGGAACCAGTGCCACCTTTGCGCATGGTAAGATACAGTGTAGCAGTTGTAAATGCACTTTTCAAGTGCAACGTGTTAATTCCATGGGCTTAAACGTATTGCTTACCAGGCCCGATCAGGCAGTCCTAGTTTGTATGCAACTCACGTTGTACTCTGCTGGACCTGGGCTTGCAATAGGGACTGCAAGATTGGGGCGCCTGCTAATACAGTCGCTTCTCAGAGCCTTAGTGGACTGTACAGCCTTGGATGTGAAGGAAGAAGCACTTCCTTTGAAAAGAAGAAACATTGCAAAGAAAGATAGTGTTCAACAAAAATCCAAAGTATGATCTATTCGCATTCCCTGCTGCAAGCTAGAAAATAAGAACCACTTCTGAAATGACCGTTGTGAGAACAAACTACCTTGCGCTGCAGCTGGTTTCTCCCTGTTGCATGTTAATAGCCCAGATGATTTAAAACTCAATGTTGTGAACCCAAAGTTTACACTTTTTTTCAGAAACTAAGAGAGCAAATTGCAGTGAGTCCTGTCTGACAAATGGTCTAATTCACTCCAAAGTGTTGTGAATGTTGATTTGTTTTTCTTTTCCAAACAGGCTTCAGCATCCTGCTTCTGTGAAAGTTGCTTTCAGTGATTATATTAATGGGACTGAACATTTCTTAGAAGTTAGCTCTTTTTAAGCTTGCTCTCTCTCTTGCTGAAAATAAGCCTAATGCAAGTCCTGGAACCTTTTAAAGAAAATAAAATAAAAAAGAAAGAAAAAAATCACCACCTACAAGTTGGGAGGGATAAGTGTAATCCATACTAGTGTCTGAAAAGGCAGAGATTCTAGAAAAGGTGTAAATAGTGTGACATGTTCAGTGCATGGTTGTTGAACAGGGCTTGTTATTGTCAAAAAGAAGGCTGTATTTCTCCCCCTCCCTCCCCCCCCCACAGACCTTAGAGCTGTGCCTTTTCTATGCAATATTACAGACATATACATCTGAAACCAGATTACTGTATTCACATGTAGGTATGGGCTGTAATCAAAACAATTGGACAAATGTACATGGAAATGAGCAGTCTTACTTTTGTAGTTTTATATTATACAATAAACAATTAAAAGATACACTCATTGCAGGGTTGTTGTTTTTTTAATCACTCATTTTTGTGACCAAACTGCAGTTCATGCTGGAGTTTACTGCTCCCGGGTGCAGTGTTTACATGTGCACCTGTGATTACAGCACATTGAGCCCGGGCAGAGCAGCCCTGGCTGGCAGGGAGCACCATGGGTCCGTCTGCCAGCTCAGAGCTGCTCTGCTCCAGCATCACGTGTTGTGGAGAGGCTGGCTGGGGCACAAGGGTGCTACAGTGTGGGGCTCGCTGGCAGGCAGCCTTTGCACTATAGCACCCTTATGCCCCAGCCAGCCCCAATCACCATCTACACATGCATTGTGGCAGAGTAAATAGTGCCTGACATTATGGCAGAGTTATCTTATGGCAGAGTGAGTTAATTTTAGTGTGGCCGTCATAAGAGGACAGTTCGGTTGTCCTCTATTGATATGAAACCTGGATGCCTTTATGTCCTCTATTTTTCTTTTGAAGAGAAAAATAGAGGACATTAAAGGCGTCCAGGTTTTGTATCAATAGAGGACAGAGTCGCAGAAAACCATAATGTCATCTGTTCTGGTCACCCTAATTTGTTCCAGCCTAATAGAGCCACACATGTAGACGGGGATGCTTACTTCAGAGCTAACCAGTCAACTCTGCATTAAAGCACGTGTGGATGCCCCCACAGCGACCTAGAGAAGGTGTCTTGCCCTCCCATTTAGGGATAATTACCCTTGTTCATGAGAGAGGGTATCCCACCTATTCACAGTAGGACACTACAAGGAGGTTAGGAGTGACTTGAGTGGGAGGTAGGTCTCGGGGAAATGGCACTGTCCTCAAATTCCCTGGGACATTCCCCAGGGAAGAGAAATCCGTGGCCTCGGCTCTGGGGCACATTCTGGTGGGCACGCTGTAAGGGCCCTCGGGTTCCTAGGAGTCCACAGTTGTGGTGGTGCCGCGTGCTGCTCCTGACTCCCTGGGGTCCTGGGGTAGGATTTGGGTGGGCTTCAAGCTTCTTGCAAAGAACAGACCCAGTTCGTTTTTCCCCTGACGAGAGTATGAGAACGTACTCTAAATGAATCCTGGGGTGATGTTCCTCCCTCTGAGCTGCTTTCTTAATGCCATGCGTAGTCTCCGAGGTCTTAGGAGCTGGGCTTACCCCTGCAGCATTAGCTGGAGGGAGGGGAGAGAGGGAGCAGCAGTGGCTGCTGTTCTAATTTGCAAACAGTGGGAGATGAGTTGTGCTCTCTGGAGCTGTTCTAATTTGCAAACAGTGGGAGATGAGGTGTGCCCTCTGGCCCTGCCGTGAGCCCTGTGGCAGTCCAGGGAGCTCACGCCCTGGGTAGCTCAGAGCAGTAGCCAGGCCAGTTTTAATAGGCACAGAGCACTGTCAGCTCTGACTTTAAATCACAACTGGAAACATCTGACGCTTAATTTCAGACCTTGCCCTCTGTCCTTGATGACTACTTGCTTTCTAGGAGGGCAGGGAGGGCAATGGCCTGTCCTTCCACAAGCCCTGTTGGGCAGTAAAGTACTGGGTCTTGCCAGTAGAGTTTTCTTCACCAACTCCTGTGGTGGCGCTGGGTGCAGAGAGTCGCCGCCCAAAATCTCAGCTCACTTCAGCCTCTTCCAAAGCGAGAAAGCAATGGTACTTCTCCCGCCCATCTTCACAAAAGGGCCAAGGGTCCAAACCTTGCTAGCACCGCTTGAGCTGGGGGATTCAGTGTCTTCAAGAAGCAGTGAGTTTTCCTGTCGTAACATGCCACGCATAGCATCGACAACGAACTGGCTCACGTTACCCGAGTTGCAGCCGGCAACGGGAGGGCTCTGCATTTAGAAAGCTTGTGGTAGCGCTGCAGACCAGCTGCTGCTAATGTCTGTTGCTCGGCAATAGCAACAAATGGCTGCAGGGATAGAGGGCACAAGACAGATGAGACAAGAAGTGGGAGGATTAACGACCCGCTGATGATTATGTATCTGGGGAACTTGTTTTCGGATTTCGTTTGGAAAGCTGTGGAAAAATGCAGCCGTGAGATTGTGAAGCCAAACAGTTGCCCCTTGGTAACCTTTTTGTGTAGTACACATACGCTGCTTTGCACACGTAGTGGCAGTGTGAGTTCCTCACCAAACGTTACCACCGTAGCGCATGCATCTGGCTAGCAAGTGTTTGTAAAAGTGAAAACCGGTTTCATTGACATGTCACTGCTCCAGAAATCCTGGTGGTTCATCCCTGAGGATCTTTCGTTCTGCAGAACGGTGTAGGGACTGAGGCTAGTCAAGGCTGCGAGTGAAACGCAGGTTGTATCCTGCCTAGATTAGTGGGTTTATTTATTTAACAGCTCAGCTTTCCAATTCAGTAAGCCAAGAGCATTTTCTTGGGGCTTTTCTCTGGTAACTTGCGCCAACAGAACATGATCTTTGTCTCCCTCCCTTTAAGTGGACAAGAGTCTACTACAGCTGCTTCCTCAAATGCTCAGTGCTGTAGTTTTAGTGCCAAAGGTCCCAAGTGAGGGAGGCAAAGGAGTTGCGAGTTATAAGGATTTATTTGTCCTACTGCTGTTTGTCCCTGGGCACCTCCCTGCATGTGCACTCCGGGCACAGGACCATTGCCCTGGGTGGGGCAGCAGCCTTACTGTACCAGAGGGCCTCCCGGGGGCAGCAGCAGCAGTGATCCAGGTGCTCACAACCTGGCCAGCAGCCAGACCATGGTTTAGCCGGCTGGGCTCCCATGCCACTTTTTTTGAGTGGCAGATTTTTGTTTTTTTTTGGACACCAGGCTCTCCTAGTGTCAAACCCCCTCCCTGTTGCGTTGGTAACTAGCAGCGTAACAAATGTGTGCACGTCTTGTGGTGCTGCAAGCTGCACGTGTGCATGCAGGGGGATGTACCCAGGGGGCGGTATGTTGGATCTTATCCTGTTTAGGTGCCATTGCATTTGAATCGGACACCTGTCTTCCCTTAGGAAGGACTGAGGCTGGTCTGGAAATATCACCAGAGCTCTTTTGCATCGGAAACAGCAACCGTTAGGTGTCCCTAAAACTCAGGCCATTTCCACAATTAAGTTTGCAGCTAAGTACTATTTCCACCACCCCTCTATTCCGAATCCAGGTTGACTTTGCCCCTGTGGCTGTTAGATGCTAACAATTAAGGCCAGGAGTCAAGTAATGTTTCCTGTTCATACCATAGACACCAATTCTCTCGTTCCCACCTGCTCACCAGCGTCCCAGAAGAAATGTGTTCTGGGCTGCACAGCAACACCGTCGGGCTGGAAGAACAGGAGCCAACTATTGTTAGAGCCTGTTGGTGTGGGGTCCCTGATGGTTTCAGGGCTGGTGGAGAGAGGGGACAGTTTATGAGGGTGTCTATCTACAATGTTCAAGTCTGTGCCTTTATTGGGGGAGTACATGGGTGGGAATCATCAAAATGGCTGCAAGAAGCAAGTGCCAGGGCTAAGGGTATGGACAGAAGGTGCTGTCATTTTTTTTTTTTTTTTTTTGGCTCTTGCTTTAACCCACCCTCGATCTGCTGGCCACACCCACCCAGGCCCCAAGCTATACATCTCAGCCCCTGGCTTGACACCAGCAAAGCAAAATCACCTAACCCCCTTGGAGGTGTCGGAGCAGCTGGGCTCCTCTGTCTGCTCCTTGCTTTGCTGGACTAGGAGTGAAAGTCCTGATGTTTGCAGCCCCTGTTAGCCACCCTGTTCCCCACTTTATAGAGTGGGGAAATATATTTACTAGGAGTCCTTGGGTTTGCCACTGGAGTAAAAGGTTGCATCTTTAATGATCCTGATGTAGGTAAATTGGTTTAGATCCCAGTCAGCTGGATGCTGATGGAGTAGCAGAAGGCAGCTGTCCACTGGGGAGGCTTGTTCCCATAAGGGAAAGGGAAGACCTCTATAGGTTTGGGGTACTTCTGTGCAGGCACACCCATGCTGATAAGAAACCTCACATGCCTCCCCCCTCTCATTGTGCTCATATGTGAATCAGGCCTGAGGACAGTGGTCTTTCCAAGGGGGTCACCTGAGACACCATTACCTTCATGTGGACAAGACAGGCTACCTTCAGCAGGTGTCCAGTGTTGTTTAGAGACAGGAGCTAGGTGCAGTCAGACAGCATCACATGTGGTCTGCCTCAGGCTGGGAGGAGGTGATGATCAGACCCAGCTAGACAAGGGTGTGAAGGGACACCAGGTTTGGTCAAGCCCTAAGAGGATTTCCAGACCCAGGTGCAGCACCTCCATCCAGCACCACCTGCGCTGCAAGGGCAATGTCTCCCTGGCTCTGTGCGTTTTGTCTTCACGCTCCTCTTCCCTGCTTTACGAACCTGTCTCTGCCTCCCCTCTCCTGGGAGCCATTTTTCCTTTTTTGGCTCCAAGTCCCATTTTCCACTCTTAAGTCTCTTGCTCCATCTGCTTCTCTTCCATTTTCCTCCCCTCAGCCCCACCCTCATCTCCTTCCCTCTCCTGTTTGTTGCAGGCTCCTCGTCGTGTTTCCTTTCCATTCACAGGCTGCCTTTCTCCCTGCCTGCTCCCTCTTTTCATGGTTTCTCTTCCTGCGGAGGGGCAGCCTCAACAGCTGGCAGGAGGCCAGCAAGATCGCATTCGCCCCCATACCCACTCACTGATGATTAATGGTAGGCGGCTGGGGACTGGGAAGGGGCCTGCAGCTGAAGAGGAGCCCAGCCTGCAGTGCTGGGCCAGGCAGGGTTGCCAGCATCTGAAATGCTTTTTCAAGGCGTAATCATCCTCCAGCTAAGGCAGGGTGCCTGGGGCTGCTGGCTCCATGGGGTTGATCACGCGTGCTAGGAGATTTTTTTTTTGGTTTTTTCCCTGAACAGAAAGGCCCAAAGGAATCAGCTTGTTTCTCCCAAAGCTCATCAAGCTGTAGAGCATCTGCCAAGCCACATGTATATCCCACCCCAGAAGCAGGGGGATGGGAGGTGGCCTCTGGACTTGAGCCTGTCATCTCCCACCTGTTCATTCTCTTCTCTTCCCTACCATCTCGGGCTTGTTCTTTCACCCCAGTTTCCCTCTGCTTTTTTTCTCCCTGGCTCCCGTCTCTCCTAGTCACTTTTTTCCTTCTTGCATCTCTCTTCTACCCAATTTCTTGTGGCCACTTCCTGTGGCAGCTGGGCTCAGCCTCTGCTATTTGTCCCTTTGCTTCTGCATTTTCATCTCCTGCTACCTTCCCCCTCCTCCTCCTCCCCCTCCCTCTGATGCTCCCGTTGCGTGATGAAGCTGTGGTGACAATGAGTTGTTTGCTCATTGTGCCCAGAGCTCTGCATTTATCACAACCTCAATACCATGGGCCGGAAGGACGGTCCAGGGGTTAGGGCCCTTGCCCTAGTGAGGCAGCCAACATCTGGCTCCTTGGTTCAGAGACTCCCTGAGCGACCCTGACCTTAGTTAAGGTGCCTGCTCTTAGCACCCTGGGATGCGCTCAGCTACTAGGGTGACAAGGGACCCTATCAGGCCTGGTAGTGCTCCAGCAGCATGGCTGAAATGGGCCCTTAGGGTGTGCTGTGGCTTTGACCTGATGCCCAGACATAAGAGAACAAACCCTTGCTTTGGTACTGCTAATCCTGAACAAGGCCCTTCCGTCACACTTCCAGGCGAAGGCTCTCAGAGTATGCTCCCTGCTCACCCCGGAGAAGGCTCTCAGAGTATGCTCCCTGCTCTCCTGCCCCCGTTCTACAGCTGGGAAACTTGAGTCCCATGGCAGTTTCTACAGTGAGTCCGTTCAGTTCAAAATGTTCTTTTCGGCAGAGTCCTTTTCTTTCCTGTGTCTTTGGCCTGGAAACGGGAAGGCCAAAGGCTTCTCATGCAATGTGTCCCACTATGTTCTTCAGAGGCACCTACCCTACAGAAAACCAAACCATCTGGGCTGTCTAGACTAAACGACACTTTTTTGGCTCAGGGGCAAGTCCTTCTGCTGGATTTCAGACCTGATCTAACAGCAACATCCTGGGTGAAGAAGCAAAGGCAGCTCTGGGATGAATGTCTCCGCACCTTCTGCTATTATTGGGAGCTCAGTACAGCAGCTTGGTTTGTAGTGCTGGTCCCAAACAGCCATAAACTCCAAGTCAGCCTTCGAGATCACCTTCTCAAGGATTTTCCTGAAACCACATGACTCCAGGAGCCAGGGCTTTAAGACAACACACCAAAGACGACTGTCATACAAAAATGACAATGCTGGCAAAGCTGCAGTCCGCAGGTTCTGCCATCTGTTTTAAAGCCTAGCTGTCTGCCAGGGCTTTTGCAATCCTTTTTGTCTGGGCAGCAAAAAGAAGAGGTAAAGGAAAGGTGATGCTGGACATTAACACCTGCTTTCCCTGTGTGCTGCTCTACCATGTGGGGGAACAAGGAAGGGCAGCTCTACCCAGTTCAGGGTAAGTTTAGCCCCATTGCTTCAGGGGAGCTGATGGATCCAACAAGCTCTTGTCGTCAGAATCTCATTCTTTTCCTGTCTCTACCAGCTGCGGGAGGAAATAGATTGACTTGTCTGGGCTGGTGTGGGAGGATAGATAATTCTCTCCCTAACCAGGAAGACACTACATTTTCTTCTTCTTAACATTCATCAGCTTGCATTGTATTTTCCAAAATAACTTGCCTTGTAAACAAGAAGGGGCTAATGATGTTGAACCCAGCTTGTATATTATTTAACAGAATATCTTTGTAGGCCCTTTTCAAACTGGCTTTAACCTCTCCCCTCCTCGCACACAGACCCTACTTATATTCTGTCAGTTCTAACAAGGAAAAGTCCCATCCTTGGATATTGTAAATGAGCTCAGCCATACTTCCAAGTTAAACCTTTGCCTTCCCTTTCTCTGGGTTTGAATGCCAGATTCCACTTCTAAGTTGGGCCAAGGAAAGAAGTCGTTGGTACATGGGCTGCACAAGGCATTCTGTGCATAATATTGTGCATCTTTGTTATCTCCCTTGTGTGCAGGCAACCAAATGGGAAATTCTCTGTTGTGGGAATAGGAAGGGTCAGTACCTGTCTATATTAGTGATAGCATCTGACTTTCCAGCATACGGGGTCTTCATTCAGACCACACATTTGCTTTTCCAACCATTTAACTCCAGTGAATGGAAAGGAGACACTCCTGATTCATATCAACATAAACAAGAGTCAGTGCAGGCCTCTACTCTTTAGTTCAGATCTCACCTACACAGACGTGTCTGGTCCGATGGTCGTCTTTTTCCCCAGCAAAGAGAAGTCATGTCACATACTTCCATTTTTAAAGGTGATATCATTTCAGTGCTGGGTGGGTTACAACTCCTACTTCTCCCCCAGGGGACAAACCAAACCGAATGGGAATCTATGTACATTAGTGTCCATGAACACATTGTTTAAGGAACCTGAAGAATGCAACATTATTGATACTTCTGAAACCCCCAGTTTTGTGCTCTGGCCCCTTATCACCCAATAAAGTCAACGGCATTGCACCACATGAAAACCTGGCCCTCAAGCTGTATGTCTGTACCCACCCACATGAGACACTGTGCGCAAAGAACAAATGACATTGTGAGAGTTATTTAAAAGCAGGTTTGTCAAAGCATATGGGGACAGTCGTGTGGCGGTAGCAGGAGGCCGGGTGATTTAATCCTGGTCCGGGAACTTTGATTCTTTGCCTGTTCAGCGGGGGATTTCCTGCCAGGCCGTCACTTTAACGGAGGTCTGGTAACGTGGACAGGACAGGTGCAATTTTAAGTCTCCAAGGCTGAAGATCTGCCAATACAGAGTCCCACCTCAGCTCATACAATTCCACTGCTACATCTATCTGGACACAGAGTGGTTTCCTTTCATATCCCAGGATGATATTTCCAAACTGAGCAAAAAGAAGGGAGAAGGGATGGTGGAAGCCTGAAGATGAAAGAAAGAAAGAAATGACATGACTTGAAGATCAATGTGCTCCAGCTTTGCCCTGATAAAAGACCGCTGAATCCAGCCTCCTTCCGAGTGTAGG